>NC_079194.1:303382800-303622800 GCF_029499605.1 Hyla sarda | reverse complement strand
AGCTACTTACTGCACCACAGCCCCTGTAGGCGATATACATCCAATACTAGTCAGGGTCTCCTCTGCTACGGGTCACACGGCACATGTGGTGCTGCCATCTAGTGGCTGTACAGAAAGTCTCCCCCCATGTGGTGATCATCTAGAGCTGATTTAGGGTGCGTTCCCACCTGGCGTAGGGGAGGCGGTTGGATTTGTAACTGGTTTTATCCCTTTTTTGTTGTGTTAAAGGGGTACTCCGGTGGAAAACTTTTTTAACCCCTTCAGGACGGAGCCCATTTTGGCCTTAAGGACCGGAGCGTTTTTTGCACATCTGACCACTGTCACTTTAAACATTAATAACTCTGGGATGCTTTTAGTTATCATTCTGATTCCGAGATTGTTTTTTCGTGACATATTCTACTTTAACATAGTGGTAAATTTTTGTCGATACTTGCATCCTTTCTTGGTGAAAAATCCGTAAATTTGATGAAAAATTTGAAAATTTAGCATTTTTCTAACTTTGAACCTTTCTGCTTGTAAGGAAAATGGATATTACGAATACATTTTTTTTTTATTCACATATACAATATGTCTACTTTATATTTGCATCATAAAATTGACGTGTTTTAGTTTTGGAAGTCACCAGAGGCTTCAACGGTCAGCAGCAATTTTCCGATTTTTCACAAAATTTTCAAACTCGGTATTTTTCAGGGACCAGTTCAGGTTTGAAGTGGATTTGAAGGGTCTTCATATTAGAAATACCCCATAAATGACCCCATTATAAAAACATCACCCCCCCAAAGTATTCAAAATGACATTCAGTCAGCGTTTTAACCCTTTAGGTGTTTTACACGAATAGCAGCAAAGTGAAGGAGAAAATTCACAATCTTCATTTTTTACACTCACATGTTCTTGTAGACCCAATTTTTGAATTTTTGTAAGTGGTAAAAGGAGAAAATTTTTACTTATATTTGTAGCCCAATTTCTCTCGAGTAAGCACATACCTCATATGTCTATGTAAAGTGTTCGGCGGGCGCAGTAGAGGGCTCAGAAGGGAAGGAGCAACAAGGGGATTTTGGAGAGTACGTTTTTCTGAAATGGT
This sequence comes from Hyla sarda, assembly GCF_029499605.1. Classification (NCBI taxonomy): domain Eukaryota; kingdom Metazoa; phylum Chordata; class Amphibia; order Anura; family Hylidae; genus Hyla; species Hyla sarda. The sequence goes on along the minus strand of NC_079194.1, from coordinate 303,621,719 downwards.
TTTTGGGGGGCATGTTGCATTTAGGAAGCCCTTATGGTGCCAGAACAGCAAAAAAAAAAAACACATGGCATACCATTTTGGAAACTAGACCCCTCGAGGAATGTAACATGGGATAAAGTGAACCTTAATACCCCACAGGTGTTTCACAAATTTTGCAGATGTAAAAAAAAATAATAATAATTTTTACCTAAAATGCTTGTTTTCACAAAAATTTAAAACTTTTAAAAAGGGTAATAGCAGAAAATACCCCTAAAAATTTGAAGCCCAATTTCTCCCGATTCAGAAAACACCCCATATGGGGGTGAAAAGTGCTCTGCTGGCGCACTACAGGTCTCAGAAGAGGAGGAGTCACATTTGGCTTTTTGAAAGCAAATTTTGCTCTGGGGGCATGCCGCATTTAGGAAGCCCTTATGGTGCCAGGACAGCAAAAAAAAAAACATATGGAATACCATTTTGGAAACTAGACCCCTCGGGGAACGTAACAAGGGGTTAAGTGAACCATTATACCCCACAGGTGTTTCACGACTTTTGCATATGTAAAAAAAATAAAAACTTTTTTTACCTAAAATGCTTGTTTTCCCAAAAATTTAACATTTTTAAAAAGGGTAAAAGCAGAAAATACCCCCCAAAATTTGTAACACAATTTCTCCCGAGTACGGCGATACCCCATATGTGACCCTAAACTGTTGCCTTGAAATACGACAGGGCTCCAAAGTCAGAGCGCCATGCGCATTTGAGGCCTAAATTAGGGACTTGCATAGGGGTGGACATAGGGGTATTCTACGCCAGTGATTCCCAAACAGGGTGCCTCCAGCTGTTGTAAAACTCCCAGCATGCCTGGACAGTCAACGGCTGTCCGACAATACTGGGAGTTGTTGTTTTGCAACAGCTGGAGGCTCCGTTCTGGAAACAGTGGCGTACCAGACGTTTTTCATTTTTATTGGGGAGGGGGGCTGTGTAGGGGTATGTGTATATGTAGTGTTTTTTACTTTTTATTTTATTTTTTGTGTTAGTGTAGTGTAGTGTTTTTAGGGTACAGTCGCACGGGCGGGGGTTCACAGTAGTTTCTCGCTGGCAGTTTGAGCTGCGGCAGAAAATTTGCGGCAGCTCAAACTTGCATACAGATACTTACTGTAATCCTCTGCCCATGTGAGTGTATCCTGTACGTTCACATTGGGGGGGGGGGACATCCAGCTGTTGCAAAACTACAACTCCCAGCATGCGCTGACAGACTGTACATGCTGAGAGTTTTAGTTTTGCAACAGCTGTAGGCACACTGGTTATGTATCACTGAGTTTGTGACCTAACTCAGTGTTTCACAACCAGTGTGCCTCCAGCTGTTGCAAAACTACAACTCCCAGCATGTACGGTGCATGGTGTACATTGACTGCTGAGAGTTGGAGTTTGCAACAGCTGGAGGCACACCGGTCGTGAAACACTGAGTTAGGTAAAAAAAAAAAACTCTAAGTTTCACAACCAGTGTGCCTTCAGCTGTTGCAAAACTACAACTCTCAGCAGTCACCGACAGCCAACGGGCATGCTGGGAGTTGTAGTTATGCAACCAGCAGATGCACCACTCCCAGCATGCACTTTAGCTGTTTGTGCAAGCTGGGAGTTGTAGTTATACAACAGCTGAAGGTACACTTTTCCATAGAAAAAATGTGCCTCCAGCTGTTGCAAAACCATAAGTCCCAGCATGCCCATAAGGGAATGCTGGGAGTTGTGGTGGTCTGCCTCCTGCTGTTGCATAACTACATCTCCCAGCATGCCCTCTTTGCATGCTGGGAGCTGTTGCTAAGCAACAGCAGGAGGCTGTCACTCACCTCCAACGATCCACGCCGGAGAGTCAGTCCCTCGTCGTCGCCGCCGCCGCTGCTGCTCCTGGAGCCCCGATCCCAACAGGGACGCCGGGGATCGGGGTCCCCAGCACCCGAGGTGCACGTCCCGCACCCGCTCACGTCCTCCGGAAGAGGGGCAGAGCGGGTGCGGGAGTGACACCCGCAGCAGGCGCCCTGATTGGCCGACGAATCAGGGCGATCGTGAGGTGGCACCAGTGCCACCTCACCCCTGCAGGCTCTGGCTGTTCGGACAGCCAGTAATACCGGGTCACTGGAGACCCGATTGACCCGGAATCGCCGCAGATCGCTGGACTGAATTGTCCAGCGATCTGCAGCGATTGCCGACATGGGGGGGCATAATGACCCCCCTGGGCGATATGCCGTAATGCCTGCTGAACGATTTCAGCAGGCATCCGGCTCCGGTCCCCAACCGGCTAGTGGTGGGGACCGGAATTCCCACGGGCGTATGGATACGCCCTCGGTCCTTAAGGACTCGGAATGCAGGGCATATCCATACGCCCTATGTCCTGAAGAGGTTAAATCAACTGGTGCCAGAAAGTTAAACAGATTTGTAAATCACTTCTATTAAAAAAAATCTTAATCCTTCCAGTACTTTTTAGGGGCTGTATACTAAAGAGAAACCCAAAAAAAGAAATGCATTTCCTCTGATGTCATGACCACAGTGCTCTCTGCTGACCTCTGCTGTCCATTTTAGGAACTGTCCAGAGTAGTATATGTTTGGGGATTTTCTCCTGTTCTGGACAGTTCCTAAAATGGACAGCAGAGGTCAGCAGAGAGCACTGTGGTCATGACATCAGAGGAAATGCATTTCTTTTTTGGATTTCTCTTTAGTATACAGCCCCGAAAAAGTACTGGAAGGATTAAAAAATTTTAACAGAAGTGATTTACAAATCTGTTTAACTTTCTGGCACCAGTTGATTTAAAAAAAAAAAGTTTTCCATGGGAGTACCCCTTTAAAAAAGCCACATTTTTTGCGCAAAAATGTTGGAACTTTTTTATTTTCCCACAAAAAAAAATCCCCTACAAGTCTCAGGGCAAAAACATGTAACTCTACACTTCTTTAGGGATATACCCCTCAGGTAACGCCCTAAACTAGAGACTCGCCCCCCCCCCCCCCCCCCCAAGAAATAAAAAAAGAAATAGAACTTAGCTTTTATTCACACTATAACATTTTAATATTAGTGTGAATAAAAGTTTTAATGATTTTTTTTCTTTTTTTTTTGGGGGGGGGGGGGTTTGAGTCTCTAGTTTAGGGTATACCCTGAGGAGTATGTCCCTAGAGAAGTGTTTATCTACTGAATATACAGGGAACCCTATGCGTTTTTTTTTTTCATAAATAAAAAAAAACGCATAGGGTTCCCCCTATTTTCAGTATCAGCCAGATACCAACCAAGCAGCAACAGCCTGACGTTACCAGGGTGGGCGATGACCAATGTTACTGGCCCTCCCCATCCTAAATAACGCCAGCCTGTTACCGCCTAGGCCCAGGAGCACCATTTTTGACGCTCTGGGCCTGTTGGTACCAGCTCTTCCCGGCACCCCTGTGGCGGTGATACCGGGGTAATAATTGGGGGTTAGCGCCAGCTGTTTTTGGGGCTAATGCTAAGCCCTGACTTAGTAATGGATTCCGTCTATTAGACAGTTTCCATTACTAAGCCTGAATATTTAATTTAAAAAAAACACAACACATTGGAAAAATTATTGGGTTAGAACATTTTTTGCGCTCTCTGCAGGGGAGAGCGCCCATAATGCAATGTCTACCTAAACTGGAAGCCTCCAATTGGTGAAAAACTACAACTCCCAGCATGCCCAGACAGCCTTTGGCTGTCTGGGCATGCTGGGAGTTGTAGTTTAGCAACAGCTGGAGTCTCTCTGTCTGGGAAGACACTGGCAGAAGGGTCTGTTCCCATTATCCAAAACGGACAATGTGAACAGAGCTACTAGCCTAGATCCCGTCTGTAGCTCCGCCCCCTAATGACGTCATCACTAGGGGGCGGAGCTACACAAACCCGCGGGACTTCTATAGATAGCTGTATATATTGTATACTGCCCAAAGGGTTAACCTACACTGTCCAGCAGTGTAACTTAACTCTTTCCTTGCCGGGCTGGTTTAGCACACAGCTCAGCAAGGGGTTAAGTGAGTCAGCAATGTGTATACTGTATACACATTGCAGGCTCACTGTAAGTTCTTGCTGGGCAGTATATATACAATGTATATATACTGCTTAGCATCAGCTGTTCTCCCGATTCTGTAGCCTTGAGAACAGCTGATCCCCACAGTCTCTTCAGGACGATCTCAGCGGGTGTCAGGAGAAGTGACATCCGCTGTGATCTGTCCCTTACTGCAGGTACTACTGCTCCCAACATGGAGCACACTCTGCACAGCGAGTGTAACTTCTGACACCCAAAGCGATCGTCCGCTCTTCTATGGTCCCCTGCAATGACGTATATATATACCTATTCCTATTTCCCACAGAGTTGGGATTGGCTGGAGCCATCTGGCCAATCACAGCTCTCTGCGGGAAATATGAATAGTTGTATATATACGTCAGTGCAGGGGACCATAGAAGAGCCGCATCTATACATTATACAGGAGGATCGCAAGGGACCCAGCGATCTTTCAATTAGTACAGGTAACTACTACTCCCATCATGGAACAGTGCGTTCTATGCTGGGAGTAGTAGTATTATCTAAAAAATGTTTTTTAAAAAAGTAAAACACACACACTACATTTTTATTATTGTCGGCTACATTTTTAGTGCCCTACCCGCCCACATAAATTGATCCCTGTTTAAAAATTTATTAAAATTTTGTTATAAAAAAGATAAATTTCGTTAAATATAATTTTTTCCATCGCTACTGTATCTTTTTTACTATAATTTTTTAATGATACCCTACGAAATTTTAATAAAAAAAAAGGTATTTCCATCCCTTTTTTGGATCGCTTAAGTCCAAAAGAGAATAAGAACTGCCTGAAAAAACACCAAAGTTAAAACCCACATGGCGTTTTTTCACTCCCATAGACTTCTATGGGAGGAAAACACCAAGATTTTCCCGAAAAAACGCCAGAGTCTCGACAAGAGGACGTTTTTTAAAAACTGCCAAGGAGCCCAAAAACATTGAAAGGATTAAAAAAAACACCAAACTGAAAAACGCCAAGTGGATATGGCATTTTGCAGTTCCCTATTGACTTGCAGCTAACATCTGTCCGCAGCGTTTTTTCGGGGAAAAAAACGCCATGTGGCAGAATGGGCGTTTTTATTGAAGTGGAAACCTAGCCTTATCGTTGTATCATTATTTCCATAATCTCTGCTCGCTGTTACATGGGGACACTTGCCCAACTATATACATGTATTCTTCAGGGGGACACTTACCCGACCCTTCTCTCTTCTGACATCCAGTGTCAACAGAGAGTCGAGAGATCACGTACACATAGATCAGTGTTTCCCAACCAGGGTCCCTCCAGTTGTTTCAAAACTATGACTCCCAGCATGCACTCCCCATCCCCGTATACAATAGCACATATATTCTGCAGGGGGGCACTTGCCCGACCCTTTTCTCCTCTGACATCCAGAGTCAACAGAGTCGAGAGGCCATTGTACACATAAATCAGTGCTTCCCAACCAGGGTGCCTCCAGCTGTGGCAAAACTACAACTCCCAGCATGCCCGGACAGGCGCGTAACTATAGGGGGAGCAGATCTAGCAGTTACCTCTGGTGCCTAAGGGGGCCCAAAGGCTCCAATCAGCCCCATAAGAGACCAGTATTATAAATGGAACAAGGGGCCATGTTGCAGATTCTGCATTGGGGCCCAGAGGCAATAAGTTTTGCCTCTAGTGTGCCATCTTGTAGGTAAGTAAAATAGTTTGATTGACTTTTGGGGTTGCCCTTGTAAACTTTTCCACCACAAACCTGAGGAAGCAGGACCTGTTTGTATGCGAAGACTCACAGATCTTTTGGATCTTATGCACATCACACATGGTTCCTCACAGATAGAAGTCAAAGGGCATTATGTCAAGGGATTAAAGGGGTTGTCCAGTGCTGAAAAACTTATCCCCTATCTTAAGGATAGGGGATGTTTCAGGTCGCGGGGGGTCCGACCACTGGGGACCCCCGCGATCTCCTGTACGGGACCCTGGCTCGCTGGCCAGATAGCGGGTGTCGACCACCGACCAGAACTTTTGGATCTTGTGCACGTTACACATGATGCCGAAGGTTTTAAACTTATCTCAAATACATGGTGACTGTAATCAAACTCATCGATCTCGTAACTTCACGTTCATTCTCCAATTTCCAATACCACTTCCAAATTGTCTTGTGTTGCTCAGGAGTCATGCACGCCTTTGCCGTTTCATTTTATTTGGGCGGTTTAAGAAATAAATGCAGATTGGTGGAAGTAGACTGTCTGATCAGCGGAAGTGGAATGACTGATCGGCGGAGGTGGACTGGCTGATTGGTGGAGGTGAACTGGCTGATCGGCGGAGGTGGACTGGCTGATTGGCGGAGGTGGACTGGCTGATCACCAGAGGTGGACTGACTGATCAGTGAACGTGGCCTGGCTGTGGAGGTGGACAGACTGATCAGCGGAGGTGGACTAACTGATCGGCAGAGGTGGACTGGCTGATCGGCGGAAGTGGACTGGCTGATCTGTGGAGCTGGACTGGCTGATTGGTGGAGGTGCACTGGCTGATCTGTGGAGGTGGAATGGCTGATCGGTGCACTGGCTGAACAGTGGAGGTGGCCTGGCTGATCAGTGGACTGACTGATTGGTGGAGGTGGCCTGGCTGGTCGGTGGTCTGGCTGATTGGTGGAAGTAGAATGGCTGATCAGTGAACGTGGCCTGGCTGATCAGAAAATGTGGCCTGACAGATTGGTGGAGGGGGGGGGGAAGAAAAAAACAAACACTTTAAGACGGAGTTACCATTGGCATTGAGCTCCTATCAGATGAGCTCCACTGGCTTAGTCTGGTAAACCTACGGAACTTGAGCAGAGAAAAAAATACTGCAAACAGTACTGCAAACTCCTGCGATACAACAGACACCTGGTGGAAACCTGACAGACCTCATTCAAAGTCAATGGGACACATTAATGTGCTAACCCATTCAGGGTCCGTTTGGCGCAAAATAAAAATAAACGGACCCCAAACAGGACAGAGCACAATGCAGATGTCAACTTAGCCTAACCTGGTTGCATAAGTGTGCACACCCTTAGCGTGGCACAATTTAATGTGGCAAGATTGTGAGGACATCTCTTGTGCACAGTCCTCTTCAGATTGTGAGGACATCTCCTGTACAGTCCTCTTCAGATTGTGAGGACATCTTCTGTACACAGTCCTCTTCAGATTGTGAGGACATCTCCTGTACAGTCCTCTTCAGATTGTGAGGACATCTCCTGTACAGTCCTCTTTAGATTGTGAGAACATTTCCTGTACACAGTCCTCTTCAGATTGTGAGGACATCTTCTGTACACAGTCCTCTTCAGATTGTGAGGATATCTCCTGTACACAGTCCTCTTCAGATTGTGAGGACATCTCCTGTACAGTCCTCTTCAGATTGTGAGGACATCTCCTGTGCACAGTCCTCTTCAGATTGTGAGGACATCTCCTGTACAGTCCTCTTCAGATTGTGAGGACATCTCCTGTACAGTCCTCTTCAGATTGTGAGGACATCTTCTGTACACAGTCCTCTTCAGATTGTGAGGATATCTCCTGTACACAGTCCTCTTCAGATTGTGAGGACATCTCCTGTACAGTCCTCTTCAGATTGTGAGGACATCTTCTGTACACAGTCCTCTTCAGATTGTGAGGACATCTCCTGTACAGTCCTCTTCAGATTGTGAGGACATCTCCTGTACAGTCCTCTTTAGATTGTGAGAACATTTCCTGTACACAGTCCTCTTCAGATTGTGAGGACATCTTCTGTACACAGTCCTCTTCAGATTGTGAGGATATCTCCTGTACACAGTCCTCTTCAGATTGTGAGGACATCTCCTGTACAGTCCTCTTCAGATTGTGAGGACATCTCCTGTACAGTCCTCTTTAGATTGCGAGGACATCTCCTGTACAGTCCTCTTTAGATTGTGAGAACATTTCCTGTACAGTCCTCTTCAGATTGTGAGGACATCTCCTGTACACAGTCCTCTTCAGATTGTGAGGATATCTCCTGTACACAGTCCTCTTCAGATTGTGAGGACATCTCCTGTACAGTCCTCTTCAGATTGTGAGGACATCTCCTGTGCACAGTCCTCTTCAGATTGTGAGGACATCTCCTGTACAGTCCTCTTCAGATTGTGAGGACATCTTCTGTACACAGTCCTCTTCAGATTGTGAGGACATTTCCTGTACAGTCCTCTTCAGATTGTGAGGACATCTTCTGTACACAGTCCTCTTCAGATTGTGAGGACATCTCCTGTACAGTCCTCTTCAGATTGTGAGGACATCTCCTGTACAGTCCTCTTCAGATTGTGAGGACATCTCCTGTACAGTCCTCTTCAGATTGTGAGGACATCTCCTGTACAGTCCTCTTCAGATTTTGAGATCATCACCTGTGCACAGTCCTCTTCAGATTGTGAGGGCATCTTCTGTACACAGTCCTCTTCAGATTGTGAGGACATCTCCTGTACAGTCCTCTTCAGATTGTGAGGACATCTCCTGTACAGTCCTCTTCAGATTGTGAGGACATCTCCTGTACAGTCCTCTTCAGATTTTGAGATCATCACCTGTGCACAGTCCTCTTCAGATTGTGAGGGCATCTTCTGTACACAGTCCTCTTCAGATTGTGAGGACATCTCCTGTACAGTCCTCTTCAGATTGTGAGGACATCTCCTGTGCACAGTCCTCTTCAGATTGTGAGGACATCTCCTGTGCACAGTCCTCTTCAGATTGTGAGGACATCTCTTGCACAGTCTGTTGTAGAAAATCCAGACTTGTAATAAGATTCAGCGTCAGTGGTGCCTACCCGGGATAGCGAATTCGCAATAGTTGGAAAAACACAGACAGAGTCAGTCTGTGATCCCACAACTGATTTCTCCCACCAGCCTAGAGAGAAATGCCCCCCTGCTACTGTGGGTTATGTTTATTTATGCCTAACAAAAGGGAGGGTTTACAAAGCCTTTCCCACATACATACAGTCAGCATTAGGTTATAAGTGATTCAGCCTACAGAAGATATGACACACCTCCATGTGCCATCAACAAATCACCATATCTGCAGCTATAGTGCCCAGTCGACAACACATGAACCTACGCCATATCAAACAATATGAAGGCAATTTGACAACTTAATATTTCCACGACAGTTCCCCCCTTTTTGTCATATTCCTTCCTAGTGGTATATTACCTAGAGGGTAAAAGAACTAGATAGGCCAAGTCAGCTCCCCCAATGAAAGCCAACCCAAAGGCAATTCCCACCAGGATGTCCAAAAAATGTAATAAAATAGTCCAAATTAAAAGGATGTTGATCTTCCTGCTTGGAACTTTCAGCTTCAAACGTGAAATACGATGGCTTGATCATCATAGTAGATTGGTCTTGATATTGCGGTGTGGTTCATTGCTTGATCCTTGCTATTCTCTCCATCAGGCCGCAGGAACATCGGCAAGTACATATAAAATTAGGATAGAAAAGAATAGTTTTAATATATATACTCCAACCCGCTTCAACCAATCACCAATGGTCCAATCTCTAATGCTTTGCTAAGCTGACAACACCATTCTTACACATTGTCATTTCCAAGTCATTGACTCCAAAGCTGAAATAAAAACACACCTGTGGATCACCCAGACTTCCGGAAAACCCTTGCTGAGGGTTATGCATGAGTTATGGTCATGGCTGAAGTTATATAGACCCCCCTTCCCATTCTGTCTTCCAGAAATGTGCTGTTGAGTTCAATTGTTAGATCCCCACCACTTCACATGGACAACCCAAAACTATATGCAGCATAGATGGCGACCATGGCCGAAGTGCTCTGACTATGGGGGTGGGATGGAGCACACCCAACAGTTGGTATGATTGGCGGCTTTAGCCAACTGCACATGTATTCTGAATAACAGATTAGGACAGCCACCCATACACAAACCTAGGGTAAAAAGGCCAGACAGTAGCCGACACTGATACTTAGACTAATATTTCCGTGCATTTCAGCAGCTTCTGGCAATGGCTGGCGTGGATCAAGGTGTCCTTGTCCTGAAGCTTTAGAGACATTCATGTTGTATCAGCACTTGGAAAGGACCAGTGTAGCTTCTATTCTTTTCTGTTGGAACTTTATAATGATGACCCAATAACCTGGTTGGATGGAATGTAAACAATTTATTGAATCTAGGTCAATGATAGATACATGGACACAATGGTGTTTCATGGAAAACTTGTGTTGTAGGGACTGTATATACTGAGTCAGCAGTACAGTCCTATCTTAGGGCCAACTTAATAACTATGTATAAATATATTAGGGGACAGTACAGAGATCTCCCCCATGACCTATTTGTACGCAGGACTGTATCTATAATAGTGTTGCTCGCGAATATTCGCAATGCGGATATCGCATATTCGCGAATATTCGCGAATATAGCACTATATATTCGTAATTACGAATATTCTTTTTTTTTTTCACAGTACACATCACAGTGATCATCCCTTTCTGCTTCCAGCTTGTGTGGTGTAAAGAAGGCTCTAATACTACTGTGTGAGACCGGTGTGTGAATTGTCGCATATGTTAATTAATGTATATGCTAATTTTCGCATATGCAAAAATAAATCGCGACTATTACGAATATGCGAATATTCGCGAATATATGACGAATATTCGTCCATATATTCGCGAATATTCGCGAATTCGAATATGGCCTATGCCGCTCAACACTAATCTATAACAAGGGAGCATCCTCTACGTTTAGGAAAAAAAAAAGATTTCTACGCCAGCACAGACAGGTTTCTTTACTGTAAGAGCAGTCAGACTATGTGAGACTCTCTGCCAGAGGGAGTATCATGTGAGCACAATAACAGAGTTCAGGAGGAGGGGCCTGAATACATTACTGGAGATAATATACTTTATGGATACTAGATGTATAGGAACAGAACGTTCATCCATGGATTTAAACTGATACTATATTTGCTTAAAGATGTTTAGTTTTTACCTGCCCACCTATCAAGATAGCCCACCTATCAAGGAAAGACACCGTCTGGTTGCTCCATGCATGTATCAGACTGTAAAGAAGATGCTGGCCGACATGAAAGAGGCAGACGTGATTCAAGAAGGTCAGAGCCCCTGGGCGGCGCCACTTGTCCTGGTCAAGAAGAAAGACAGAACCATCCGCTTCTGTGTTGATTACAGGAAACTGAACAATGTCACACATAAAGAAGCTTATCCTTTGCCAAGGATCGAGGAGTCACTCACGGCCCTCAGGTCGGCTGCTTACTTCTGATGGAAAGGTGCCTGGGCCATCTGAATTTTCACATTTTCAAAATGTCCTATTGTACCTGGACGATGTCATTGTGTATTCCAAGTCCTACCAGGAACACCTCAGTCATCTGTCAGATATCTTCCACGTCTTAATCAAGCATGGATTAAAGATTAAACCATCCAACTGTCACCTGCTCAAGCCTCAGGTCCATTACTTGGGTCATGTTGTCAGTGCAGAAGGGATCCAGCCCAATCCTGAAAAGGTGGAAGCTGTCAAGAACTGGCCAACCCTGCGCACGGTGAAAGATGTCACGAGCTTCCTGGAATTTGCCAGCTACTTTGCCCAGATTGCAGTACCCCTCACAGCTCTCTTATGGGGTACGGCGAAGGAGAACTACAATGGAAGACTAGTCAATAAATGGGCCTAAGAGCAAGAGACAGTGTTCCGAGCTCTTAAACGTCTGCTGACAGAGCCACCTATCTTGGCATATCCAGACTACAGTGTATACAATGTAGAAGTGTCAGCTGGCACTGCTTCTTTCCCGGATACACCCCTCACCTTAATCTTCCTCTGACCAGCGTAGTCGTGAAGGCACAGTCACCTGCTGGCGCTTGAGAAACTGGTGGTGCACAGGCTGTGCAAAGCTCAAGTGACCGTTATCGCAAAACAATGAAGAAGAAAAAAGCCGGCAGCTCACCAAGGAATTCAACGCAAGCTTCTTTATTGACCAGCGTGTGCAGGTTACAAAACTTGAAGTGCAGGTGCTCTACCCCAAAACCGCACGAACAACGTCCGTTTCGCACTAACTGTGCTTCCTCCGGTTCGCTGTCGTACTATCCCTCCTCCCCTTATATAGTTCCCCCCAATCAGGATTCTAACAGGGTAGGAGTGTCATGCAATTGCGACCCTCTCAACTACATCACATCCGTTATGACATCATGTCAGTGCGCGGTCAGCTGACGCCGTTGCTCAATATATCTCAATATGGACGATATGTATCGAGTGAATGGGTTCCTTTCCGAAAAAATGAAGCGCTTTTCGAAGATAGCAAGGTACAGGTTGGCCAGGGAACATGCGACGGGTGTCCCCATCGCTGTTCCACTGACCTGCCTGTACCATTGCTCTCCGAACCTAAAAGCATTATGCTCTAATACAAATCTGAGGGAATCACAGATAAAGTCCACCATGTCAGACTACAGTCAGCCGTTCCACCTGTATACTGATGCAGTTTCGAGGGTCTGTCTTGTCCCAAGTCCAGGAAGGACAAGAGCGAGTAATTGCCTATGCCAGTCGCAACCTGCGAGGAGCAAAGAAGAACGATGCCAATTACAGCTTGAACTTCTCGCCCTGGTGTGGGCCGTGACTGAAAAATTCAAAGACTATTTGGCTGCCATGCCATTTACTGTCTACACGGACAATAACCCCCATTGGCCCACCTGAATACTGCCAAGTTGGGTGCCATTGAACAGCGATGGGCTTCAAGACTAGCCTATAACAGTTTCATCATTAAGTACAGAGGCGGCAAGTCAAATTTCACTGCTGATGTACTTTCTCGGATGACCCCCGGCGAAGAACCACCTGTCGAAGATGTGGAGATGCCCCCATTTTATCAGCGGTTTGTGAACCAGAATGTTGTGACCGCCCTCATGGACAGTGAACCCAGGTCCGAAAAGGTTAAGAAAGACCTATACACCTGGAAGGCTCTTCAAGACAAAAGTCGAGTCATGGGAGATCTGTTGCACTACCTTCTGGCGAAAAAGGTGCCAACCTGTCTACACCGGGCCCAGTGTGACTACGAGTTGAATCATCTGTGGTGACAGAGGAAACTGCTGTTTGTGCACAAATTTCTTTGGATCCGGTCTCTGGTGATCGACTTCATCAGATTCTGGTTCCCCGAAGAGACGCGGCGATGGTCCTCAACGCATACGATGACCAGTCGGGACACTTTGGAGTCCATAAGACTGAAGCGACTGTCAGGTGAAGATTCTATTGGATTCGAATGTGGTGACATTGAGAAATGGTGCAGTGAATGTGCAGTCTATAACGTGACCAAGAATGTGCGCAAGAGCACCCCTCCATTCCATCCAGAGTGAAAGGCCCAACCAGTTGGTCACGCTAGACCACGTCAAATTGTCTCCTAACCGGTCCGGGTACACTTATGCTCTCACCATGATGGATCATTACTCTAAATGGGTTGTTGTTGTACCCGTCAAAGATTGCACAGCCAAGACAGCGGCCCAGACGTTCTACTCCAATTGGGTGCAAACCCCTGGGTGTCCGGAGTCTTTCCTAACGGACCAAGGAACGGTCTTTGAGACCCAACTCTTCCAAGAGTTATGTTAATTCCATGCCTGTAAGAAACTTCGGACTACCGCTTACCATTCCCAGGGGAACGGGCTCTTTGAGCGCATCAATCAAGTCTTTATGCACATGTTACGAGCAGCCTCTGTGTCAAGACACGAAGAGTGGCCCCCAACTGATACCCAAATTACTTGAGATATATAACAACACAGTCCATTGTTCTACGGGGTATACCCCTTTCTACTTGATGATGGGGCGACATGGGCAGCTGCCTAAAGACCGGACATTTGGGCTCCAGGCCCCGTTCAACAACTCTCCACAAGCCTCTTTAGAATGGGTCTCTGACCCCCAGAGAAGGATCCAAGAAGCCAAAGAAATTGTCAGCCAAAAGATGGGCGAGACTCAACAGAGACAACAAGAGGACTATAACCGTCATGCCTCTGCTAAACCACTTCAATTAGGCGATAGTCTGGCTACGGAAGTTTCCAAGGACCAAGAAGCTAGATCCTATCTGGGAGACAGAACCGTACACGTGACGGCCATACCATATCCTGAGTCTGATGTCTACAAAGTGCAAAACCCTGGGTATGAGCCACAAGTCGTTCACCGGAATCAAATTAAGTTATGTCTCAAAGACGATCTACCAATGCTCACAGCGCCTCCTCCTCCAGCTGTCAGGCCTGCGAGAGAGTATGTCCCGGGCGGGGGAATCTACCCATCTATGGATTTCCCCATGTTTTTTCCAAATCAGCCTGCAATCTTCTGTGTCTCACCAACCCCGGGGCTGGTTCAACCCACATTAGTTTCCACACCAGTCCCAGTCTTGTCACAGTTGGCTCCAGCCTATACACCAGTCTCCAGAGTGCCAACCCTGTCACCAGCCTCTCCAGCACATCTACCAGCAACTCTGAGTCCAGCCAGTCCTGAACTAGGCTCCTGACCAGCTCAGCTCCTGAGTTGCTGAGGGAGAACCTGCCACAGATCCAGAAGTCCCATGAGCTCCAGAAATCTCAGGAGTTCCAGACTCTCCAGAGGTGGTGTTGCACAGATCCCAAAGGTCGACGCAAGGACAACTACCAGCTAGGTATAAGGAATAATGATAGTGCTGTGTACAAAGTTCTCAGTATAACACATAGTCTAAATCAGTCAGCTTACATAATGTATTTTATAAGCTAGTCAAATGCGCTAGTTAGGACAGTATCTAACATGTACATTTCCAGTCCATAATTCACCTGTCTAACATTTTTCCTGTCCATGTGTACAGGGTACTCTCCTGGCCAGAGGGTTCCCCTGAAAATATAAATAAAGGACGTAGAGCGACAGAGTTGCTGTATATAAAGGTAACATTGGTATGTGATATAAAAACATGTATAGAGTTCTGGGGAGAAGTGGTTAGTGCCGAGAGCCCCAGTAGCTAAGGCATCAGGTAGAGAGCTTCAGGCAGCCTGATCAAAGGCAAGTATATTAAATGTGATAAAGATGTAGTTATAAGGGTAGTTATTGAAAGGAACATGTATGGACGTTTTCACAAAAATGCTACATGGATTTGTCTCAGTTCTTTTTATTCAGACCTGTGAAGGACATTCGACAATAATGCCCCAGGAACGGTCAGTCCAGGCCCCAGTGGCCACTTTCAGTCGTCCGCTCTCCAGGACTGGGCGCCGAGGATGGCTGTGTTTAAGAGGGGGAGTTTGTAGTGGCCCAGTACAAGAGTTGTTACCCCGTACCCTTGCTGCCTTGTCCCCTGCCCCCCCCTGCATCTGTTCTACTGTAATTGTATATTATCCCTATGTTATGTATATGTTGTATCTTTAAGAAAGGTTAATATGCAATCACCAGTTGTCATGTGAGTTGTCATGTGATTGTCACCCAGGAGGTATCAGTGACCAAGTGATTTAAGGGTTGTCAATGGGACCCCACCAGAGTCTCCCCCATAAAAGCCCTGGGAGGAGTCTCTTCTCTCTCTTAGTTTCTGAGTCTTTGCTGAGGTGCAGTCGAGCCTAAGAGTCTGGGGTCATAGTAGCCTCAAGTCAAGTCTGCAGCCACAAGCTACAAGTAAGTCACAGCTTAGTCTGTCTCCAGTCAAGTCACTGTCATCTATTGTCTAGTCAATGTGGCCTGCACTAAACTGTCCAAAACCACTGCAAGTCCCAGCAAGCCCTCAAGGTCTCTGAAGTTACTGTCACCTCCTTGGGCCCGGTTATATTGTATAGACTTTTACCATCTGTCAAGCAGTAAAGCTACCGTTGTCCGTAACTTGGCGTCAGAGTCATTATTGCCTCCGTGCCTAGCCCAGGATCCAGCGGTATAAGACGCACTTTTTCTTCCCCAAAACTGGGGGGGGGGAAGTTGGTGCGTCTTATACGGCAAATACACATTAAAACCTGTCCTATCGTGATGGTCCCTACAGCCATCAACGGCCGGGACCCGCGGCTAATACAGGACATCACCGATCGCGGTGATGCCCTGTATTAACCCTTCAGACGCGGCGATCAAAGCTGACCGCCGTGTTTGAAGCAAAAGTGACACTAACCCGGCTGCTCAGTCGGGCTGTTCGGGACCAGCTGCTCGCGGCGTCCCGAACAGCTTACAGGACACCGGGAGGGACCTTACCTGCCTCCTCTGTGTCTGCTCCGTGCCGGGATCCCCTGCATGGCCGGCGCTCTCCTTCATCGTCATCACGTCGTAGCGACGTGATGGCGGCGACGGAGAGCGTGGATACCCGGCAGCAGAGACATTCCGGAGTGACGGGGACACCCCGGGGACGCAGCGACAGTGATGGAGGGCAAAATCCAGGGCAGCGGTGACGGGTCCGAAGTGGCGGGGACACGTTATTATTACCTCCTATACCAGTGGTCTTGAACATGTGGACCTCCAGATGTTGCAAAACTACAACTCCTGGCATGCCCGGACAGCCAACAGCTGTCCGGGCTTGCTAGGAATTGTAGTTTTGCAACATCTCGAGGTCCGCAGGTTGAAGGTTCAGAATCTTTTTTTTCTAGATTTTCATCCTTTAAAATTGGGTGCGTCTTATATGCCGGAGCATCTTATGTGGCGAAAAATACGGTATACCTTTGGTGCTATTGAGGATAAACCAATAGATGAGCGACAAATGAGAGATTTGTCTCTCAGCTTTGGTCAGTGTACAGGCATCTTATAGTATACACATGGTATTTTCCTAGTGTATCACACTCAGGGGCCGTAGCGATGTTCTTGGAACATTAATCCTGTATACTTGGAGCTCATACTTCTATGTACAGCTCTACATTACAGGGACATATAAAGGGGTCTCCTGCTCGTACACCGGATGACATCATCACGTATCGCTATAAGGCTGATCTGCTGACATGTTGTCATGGTGACCATGCGCTGATCCCGGTCACCATTCACATCTACATCCCACCTGAACCGAACAGAGTCAGCAACATCGGACCGGTCGCCATGACAACACTGAAGGGGGACGTGATGTCATCAGAATCTCTCAGTAGTGCAGCCTTAGGCTTCGGGCCTAGAAATAAGAGATTATAAACTGGTGGGGCGAATTTGTCGTACCGCCACCATACGTGACACGGTGCTGATTATTTATTGTGTTTTCTTCGGGTCCGGTTCACACACTGCAACTTTATCCACAATTTATTTCGTTTTTTTTGGGGGGGTCAGGGGTGTAATGGATTAAGAAAACGTAAGTATAGCGAGAAGCGATGGAAATTGCGCCGCATCCGTGATTATGGAGGGCAGACGCCATCTTGTATCAGACAGGTAGTCAGTTATGCCCCAGGAATAAGCAGAGACAGTGATTCAGACATTAGTCAGTGACTAATCAGTGTGTTACACAATCACCCGCAGTGTACGGGCGAACCGGCAAACAAAGGAGCCCGGAAATGGGAGGAAGCTGCCCCCATACGGTCCGGTGAACACACTGCCCCTCCCACAGACCCCCATATGTCTTGTGCAGCCCCCCAGACTCACCACAGCCCCCCCCAATAACCCCTCCAGCCCCCGCATTCTGCCTACGCAATCTACGCACACTACCCGTCTTCGTGAATAGCGCTGCTGCACTGCGGCTGTGCTGCGCCTCAACCCAACCCACCGGCTCGGACACGCCCACGGCTCTCCTGATTGGCCGCCCTCCCCGTCGGCGGCCGCGTCAATCACCCTTCCTCGCGCGCTCACTGGTCGGCCCGTTGCTATTTCTCCGCCCCTCGCAGTCAGCCAGCAGGTTAGGCTGCGTTCGCTGATAAAGTTTGCCCAGTGTATTTCTCCGGGAGTCGTTGAGCGAAGGAGGAAGCGTCGGGACCCGCGGTGCTGCTGCTCCGGACACAGGACCCGACCGCTCCCTATTCCCCCCCCCTATCCCTGTCCGCCCCCCGGTTATATTTCTCTCTGGTAGACGCGACACACCGCACCAGGAAACTGCCGGGACTCTCGGAGAGGTGAGACGCCGAGGACCGCCGCCTAAAATGGCGGCCGCTGAGAAAATGGCGGCGGCTGGAGAGGGGATGGTGGCCGGGGGGTGCGGGGAGGATGCGGCTCTGCTATACCGCCGAATTATAGACATCCGGGGGGGAGCGGTCAGGGGCCCCAGCTATTGTTTATTGTTTAAGATGGGGCCCATAGCAGGGGCCACCCCTCCCCCCCCCCCCTTATTGTAGAGGTGGGGGCCACAGTGCTCACGAAAGCAGGGGCCACAGCCCTCCCGGTATTGTTATAGATGGGGTCCCTTGCTTCTGCCCTGGTGCCACTTTGTTACCAGGTACCTGTAGGTGTTATGTATTATAGACACTAAGTCAGTGTTTTCCCAAGCAGGGTGCCTCCAGCTGTTGCAAAACTACAACTCCCAGCATGCCCGGACAGCCAGTGGCTGTCCGGGCATGCTGGGAGTTGTAGTTTTGCAACAGCTGGAGGCATCCTGCTTGGGGAAACACAGGTGTAGGTTACTAAATCCACCCATCTCCATATATATATATATATATATATATATATATATATATATATATATATATTTATTACTTGTATCCCCCTATATACTCTGGGTCCCCATAGACCCTCCTCCCTATCTATATCACATCTAATTCTCATCCCAACAAAAAGCTGTCAGGGAATGTTGGGAGTTGTAGTCTTGTAATGATGAAGACCACAGGTTCAGGCGCCTCCTAAAGAGCAGTGGTGCCCCCTGTGGTATTAGGAGAAAATGACCGGTCAGGTCTGTGGAATGGCAAAAGAAATGGGCGATCAGAAGGATTGGGGCCGAATAGGGATGTGTAGGGTGAGCCAGGGTGCCTCCAGCTGTTGTGAAACTACAACTCACAGCATGATTTCTTTCTATTATAGGCAGCAGGAAGTTTCCCAACCAGTGGGCCTCCATCTGTTGAAAAACTACAACTTCCAGCATGCCCGGGCAGCCAACTGCTGGGAGTTGGTTTTGCAACAGCTGGAGGCACACTGGTTGGGAAACACTGCTCTGAGGTCAGATCATGTCCGGAGTGGCCGGTCTGCTGGGTGTCCATGGTGTTAAGGACCGACCAAAAGTGTCCAAGGGATCTGATACCTCAGAAGAGCGCTGCCATAAAGCAAATTGCTGAAAAACTTCCTGCTGCCTATGATAGTAGTCAGATCACACGGGGACGTGTATGGGTCCCCACAGGACATCACAGCTGTGTATGGGGCCCTGAAGAGCAGTCAGATCACATAGGACATCACAGCTGTGTATGGGGCCCCGTAGATCGATCAGATCACACAGGACATCACAGCTGTATATAGGGCCCTGCAGGGCGGTCAGATCACACAGGACATCACAGCTGTATATAGGGCCCTGCAGGGCGGTCAGATCACACAGGACATCACAGCTGTATATAGGGCCCTGCAGGGCGGTCAGATCACATAGGACATCACTGCTGTATATAGGGCCCTGCAGAGCAGTCAGATCACATAGGACATCACAGCTGTGTATGGGGCCCCGTAGATCGATCAGATCACACAGGACATCACAGCTGTGTATGGGGCCCCGCAGATCACACAGGACATCACAGCTTTGTATGGGGCCCTGCAGACCGGTCAGATCACACAGGACATCACAGCTGTATATAGGGCCCTGCAGGGCGGTCAGATCACACAGGACATCACTGCTGTATATAGTGCCCTGCAGGGCGGTCAGATCACACAGGACATCACAGCTGTATATAGTGCCCTGCAGGGCGGTCAGATCACACAGGACATCGCAGCTGTATATAGGGCCCTGCAGAGCAGTCAGATCACATAGGACATCACAGCTGTATATAGTGCCCCGTAGATCGATCAGATCACACAGGACATCACAGCTTTGTATGGGGCCCTGCAGACCGGTCAGATCACACAGGACATCACAGCTGTATATAGTGCCCTGCAGGGCGGTCAGATCACACAGGACATCACAGCTGTATATAGTGCCCTGCAGGGCGGTCAGATCACACAGGACATCACAGCTGTATATAGTGCCCTGCAGGGCGGTCAGATCACACAGGACATCGCAGCTGTATATAGGGCCCTGCAGAGCAGTCAGATCACATAGGACATCACAGCTGTATATAGTGCCCTGCAGAGCAGTCAGATCACACAGGACATCACAGCTGTATATAGGGCCCTGCAGGGCGGTCAGATCACACAGGACATCACAGCTGTATATAGGGCCCTGCAGGGCGATCAGATCACATAGGACATCACTGCTGTATATAGGGCCCTGCAGAGCAGTCAGATCACACAGGACATCACAGCTGTGTATGGGGCCCCGTAGATCGATCAGATCACACAGGACATCACAGCTGTATATAGTGCCCTGCATGGCGGTCAGATCACACAGGACATCACAGCTGTATATAGTGCCCTGCAGGGCGGTCAGATCACATAGGACATCACTGCTGTATATAGGGCCCTGCAGGGCGATCAGATCACATAGGACATCACTGCTGTATATAGGGCCCTGCAGAGCAGTCAGATCACATAGGACATCACAGCTGTATATAGTGCCCTGCAGAGCGGTCAGATCACATAGGACATCACTGCTGTATATAGGGCCCTGCAGAGCAGTCAGATCACACAGGACATCACAGTTGTGTATGGGGCCCCGCAGATCGATCAGATCACACAGGACATCACAGCAGTGTATGGGGCCCCGCAGACCGGTCAGAGCCCATGTGACCCCTGTCCACCCCAATAGTCTCTACAATGGGCAGTAGAAGGCATCCTGTGTAATTGGTGACGTTCTCCATGTGGGCGGCCGGGCGTCACTTACCTGGGGAGGAGATGGCACCAGGATGCATTATGGGAAGAACAGACCGGAGGGGTGGGGCCGTGTGATGGGCAACGGTCTGGACAGCTCAGGAGGTTCATGAAGTCCACCAGTTGCCCATAGCAACCAATCAGATCGCTGCTTTCATTTTTGAAAAGAGAAATGAAAGCAGCGATCTGATTGGTTGCTATGGGCAACTGGTTCTCTTCCTGGGCACAGATTTTGATGAATCTCCCACTTGTGTTCTGGCATCATGTGGGTGATACCATTGTACAGATCCGTGTTTCCCCCAAGCAGGGTGCCTCCAGCTGTTGCAAAACTACAACTCCCAGCATGCCCGGACAGCCGAAGGCTGTCCGGGCATGCTGGGAGTTGTAGTTTTGCAACAGCTGGAGGCACACTGATCTGGAGAAACCAGTCTAATCATGGAGTCTCTGCACAGGTTTATGAGGTGATGGTGAGGGGGGCACCTTATATTGGGCGCACCCGTGTATAGATAGGACATCGGGCCCCGTACGTGTGCACACACGGTGACTTGCACAAATGTATTGTGGGGGCAGATGAGGATTGTGGCCCCCTCCCTGCTGGGTGAGGTTTATATGGGTCACATGAGCTGGCAGCCGCACACTACCGCCCGGTGCCAACTGGGTACAGGTCGCCCACAGACTAAAACACCTATAGATGGGGATGATGCGGAGGCCCCGGTGTCTCATAGGAGGTTTATCTCCGCTTCTTCCTGGAGAACAAAGGAGGCGGCAGCTCTGATTCCCGTCCACCGGCGGCACCACCTCCCTCCGCAGCCATTGTGGTCTCTGCCCCCTCCTCCGCAGCAGAACCTGCGCTCCTTTGTTGTTAATCCAACCTTTTTTAGTCTTCAAATTCACAGCGTTTATTGCAAGGCCTGAGACAAAAGCTTCATTGCTTCACATCTACCCCCATCCTCCTCCCGGGGGTGATGCAACCAAGGGCGGCCATGTTGTAACCAGCTGATCAGGAGACGAGTATTGATCCGCAGCCTTTGTCTGCAAAAAAAACAGATCTATGGTCTATGGCCGTCTTCTCCATCCTGTGCTTTTCCGGCTGCTATTAAACTCTATGCATGCTGGGAATTGTAGTTTTGCTACAGCTGCCGAACCACAGGATGGGGAAGATGGATTTAAAGGGGTACTCAAATGGAATAATTTATTTTATTTTTTTAATCAACTGGTTCCAGAAAGCTACAGATTTGTTAATGTACTTCTATTTAAAAATCTTAACTCTTCCAGTACTTATCAGCTGCTGTATGCTGCAGAGGACGTTATTTTCTTAAATGTCCTTTCTGTCTGACCACAGTGCTCTCTGCTGACACCTCTGTTCATGTCAGGAACTGTCCAGAGCAGGAGATGTTTTCTATGGGGATTTGCTCCTAATCTGGACAGTTCCTGACATGGACAGAGGTGTCAGGCGGAAAGGAAATTCAAAAAGAAAAGAACTTCCTGTGGATCATACAGCAGCTAATTACTGGAAGGATTAATTTTTTTAAAGATATAGATATATATAACTGACAAATCTGTTTAACTTTCTGGCACCAGTTGATAGATTTTCTTTATAGTGGAGAACCCCTTTAAACTTAGGGCATGTTGGGAGTTGTAGTCTGTTCTGTGCAGCCTCCAGAATGCATTGTGTTAATAAATACAGGCACTAATTCAAAAACAGATTTAATGCAAAACTAATATTACCAGCATGTCCAGAGAGAGGCAGGCTGGGTAACACTGGCCTATGGGCACCAGTAACATTATAGGGCAGTGTTTCCCTAACCAGTGTGCCTCCAGCTGTAGCAAAACTACAACTCCTAACATGCTGGGAGTTGTAGTTTTGCTACAGCTGGAGGCACACTGGTTAGGGAAACACTGTATCAGACATTTGCAGATACACCTTCTGTCTTGTGTGGATCTAAATCGGTTGCTTTCCCTTGATGTCTTGGGATACGTGGCTGATATGTATATGTGTATATCTTTTATTTTATTATGGAGACATACAATCTTGTGATGTAGATATAATAGGTTTTGCGCTAATGTTTGCAGTCTTGGATTTTGCTCACGCTCCAACTTTTTGTTTTTTGCCTTTCAGCGAGTGTCCCCCTCCCCGCCCTGCCCACTGAGTATTTATTCTTTTTTTTTTTGAACATTCTTTGTTATCAAGCCGCCAAAGTGGAGAGTGCGATTGCAGAAGGGGGTGCTTCTCGTTTCAGGTACGTCATGAATTATAACCTCATTGTGTGGGGGGGGGGGGGGTGTTATGATTTTCACTGTTCGTTGTAGTTCTTCTTTTGCTGGATACTTGTTAGTCCTTTTGGGGAAAGCTGCTCATCCGACTCGTTTATTATAACATTGTATATTTTCCTTAGATCCCAACAGTAAATCTGCCTTGTATATTCTAGGTCCACTACGGAGAGCCCCGTGATCCCCAGAACAGGGACCCATATCTCACTTTCTTGATGCACTGTTACGGGGAGGAATTGGTCCCTGTGCTGGAGATGACACCCCCCGTCAGCTTGCTCCAGCGGTACTGGCCGGCAGTGTGAGGGACACTGATCAGTTTGATTCTTTGTGCCCGGATCTGCTTGGCTGAAATCTTCTTCTATTTTCTGTATATGCTCATTAGGTGCTAACTGGCACAGGCGGCGTTACTGGCACTCTGATGTCAATGCCGCTCGTCCGCAGCACCGCCCAGCTCATCAATATTCCTCCCCCCTCCCTCCACAAAGAGGCAAAGGGAGGGGAGGAATATTGATGAGCTGGGTGGAGCTGACATCAGTGCCAGTAACCCCGCCTGTGCCAGTTAGCACCTAATTAGCATAGACAGAAAATAGAAGATTTCGTGTGGATCCGGGTGCGGTAAGCATCAAAAAGATCAGCATCTCCGGCAATTCCAGCCAGTACCACTGGTTAATGTGGGGGGAGCAAGCGGACAGTTTTCCTTTTAAGATATACTCTCGTATAAGACGAGGCCCCTAATTTCACCCCAAAAACCCAGGGAAAGTTATTGACTAGACTATAAGCCTAGGGTGGGAAATACATCATCTCCTCTCCCAAACCCCCCCCCCTCATCATCACCGCCTGTCAATAACTTCATCAGTGGTCTTCAACCTGCAGACCTCCAGAGGTTTCAAAACTACAACTCCCAGAATGCCTGGACAGCCGGGCATGCTGGGAGTTGTAGTTTTGAAACCTCTGGAGGTCTGCAGGTTGAAGACCACTGCAGCCTTTGTCATCATCCAGACCCCCCTTTTTTTATTTTCTACTCGCCTCCACTCGGTGGGAAGGAAGGGTGAGCTGGTCCGCGCCATCTATGCTGCAGAGACCGTCCGGTGGGGAGGGTTAGTCGTTCCGGGCTGTCCATTTTCACCGGGGGGGGGGGGGGGGGGGGCGTTATCATCTTCTCCGGGCCTGCCCTGGACTAGCCGCACAGGAACGTTCATGCGCGTCCCTGGCTGTCCGGTCTTGCTAGGAGTTGTAGTTTTGCAACCTCTGGAGGTCCGCAGGTTGAAGACCACTGAGAAGGGATTGACAGGTGGAGACTTCACTCGAGTATAAGCAGAGGGGGCGTTTTCAGCACGATAAATCGTGCTGAAAAAATCTCCGTATATACGATACCCAATTAATGTGGTGGTCCAAAAATGGCACATATACAATATCTACCTGTAAGGGTACATACCCACCTGGCATATTTTGCTGCTGCTTATTTTCTTACTCATTGACTTCAATGGGAAATAAAATACACAGCAGCAAAATACGCCAGTTGGGAGCGCACCCTAAAAAGAATGCGCTGCCTGTGAATCTTGAAAGAAGTTTGGTCCACTTGGACTTGTTCACAAGGTGTTTCTTGACTCTTAGCTTGATAAAAATCGTCACAGACCTTACCCATGTGAGCAAGTCCTTAAAGGAGATGTCCGGTGCAGACTGTTCCTATTCCATCCTGCCCGCGCTGCAAATAAAGAAAACAAACTTTCACTTGCCTTCCTATGTTCCCCCGGAGCTCCACAACAGCTGGTCGGTCGGGCTATCTGCTTACTACTTCCCTTAGCCTGGGACGTCACATGACGCTTCAATCTATCACCAGCTTAGGAGGGTCATCACTGTGGCCGGTGATAGGCTGAAGCGCCGTGTGATGTCCTGGGCTGTAGGAAGTAGACAGCCTGGCCGAACAGCTGTTGCGGAGCTCCAGGGGAATGTAGGAAGGTAAGTGATGGAACAGGAATAGTCCGCACCGGGCATCTCCTTTTTTTAAATGCGTGGTTTGGGGGGGGGGGAGGGGGAGAAGTATCTCTAAGTGTTTAGTAGGACCTCCGACCGCTGGTACCCCAGCTATCTTCTGAGCAGGACTCGGTTGTCCTCAGGTGCATTCTCTATGCGAGCGCCGAAGAAACCCTGTACTCTGGCACGCTCTCATAGAAATGAATGGAGCGCATGCTGTCTGCTGCACATGCTCCTCTTAGAGCACGGGTTACTGTTAAGGAGATTGCGGGAGGTCCCACCAGTCGGACCCCCTGCAATCGGACATTTATCCTCTGTCCCAGTGTTTCCCAACCAGGGTGCCTCCAGGTGTTGCAAATCTACAACACCCAGCATGCCTGGGGAGCAAAAGACTGTCCAGGCATGCTGGGAGTTGTAGTTTTGCAACAGATGGAGGCACGCTAGTTTGGAAATGTAATAAAAGGGGTACTCCAGTGGAATACTTTTTTTTTTTTTTTTTTTTTTTTTTTAAATCAACTGATGCCAGAAAGTTAAACAGACTTGTAAATTACTTAGATTTAAAAATCTTTATCCTTCCATTACTCATCAGCTACTGTGTGCTCCAGAGAATTCTTTTCTTTTTGGATTTTATTAAATTTTTCAGTCTGACCACAGTGCTCTCTGCTGACACATCTGTCTGTATCAGGAACTGTCCAGAGCAGAATAGGTTTGCTATGGGGATTTGCTCCTACTCTGGACAGTTCCTGACATGGACAGAGATGTCAGCAGAGAGCACTGTGGAGAGAAAATCCAAAAATAACTTTCTCTGTAGTATACAGCATCTAAGTAGTACTGAAAGGATAAAGATTTTTTTTTTGTAATTTACAAAACAGTTTTATGTTCTGGCAACAGTTGATTGATTTAAAAAAAGAGAGAGAATTTCCAGCAGAGTACCCCTTTAAGTAATGGTGTTTGGTGTTAGATGTTCCAGGTGTACATGAAGCCATATTTGTATGTGATGTTTAGTCCTTGTGGTGTAATTCTCTTTATTCTCATTGCAGTGCTTCGTCAGGTGGAGGAGGTAGGGGTGCCTCTCAGCACTATCCCAAAACTGTCGGCAACAGGTAGGTGTCTCTTTAGATAAGGAACTTATGGACATGGCCTGTCTGCTACCTAAGTCAATCTGTAGCTCTGTACGGTCTATTTGCGATCTGCTTGGCTTCTCTCTAATAGACCGTCCAGTGTTAGGCGCTGATCTGCATCATCCTGTCTTGGGCTCATTTCACCTGATGCAGTCACTTCAGGTCATTGGGCCTGTGCACCAACATTGTGCTTGGGTGAAACTGCCTGTAAATGGGTTTTTCCCATAAATATGTATAATTGTACTGGAAGTGAGATTGGACATGGCAAATTCGTTATGTCTGGGGGAAAAACCTTTTACCTGCTTTACTGCTGGTGATTTTATGGCTGTATTGCAGCTTCTGTATTATGTCCCAAAGCGTGAATTTCTTGTGGTTTTGCTGTCGTTTCAAAAACCTAATTTGCTTAGGTGACGAGGACTTTACTGCTGTTATTGAGCCCCCTCCATGCTGCTCAGCTATTGCATATACTCCATTTCAGGGGGTGGGACCGGGGCTGAGCTGTTTAACAATAGTCAACACAACACATACCATGAGGGATGACTTGCATAGTACGTGGATGCAGAAGGGGGTTACAGCTGGGTTTGCAAGGTTCTTGGTGAGCAGGAAACAGCAGCAGCAATGAAGAGGTTACACTAAGCATTGAACTACTGCGAAACTGAAGAGGTGGAGATTAAACTGCAACCATTGCACATTGAACAGTATTAACACAAGGTTCAGCTGTCAGAGCTTTGAGTGTTGCTTTACTCTTAAATCAAGGCTTAAAGGGGTACTCTGCTGCCCTTCTTCCAGAGCTCCACTCCCCAGTGTCCGAAAGCTTATTGTTCCGAAGGCTGTGTTTGGGCTTTCGTGTTCGGGGCTGCCCCTCGTGACGTCACGAGGGGCAGCCCTGAAGACGGAAGCCCGCACACAGCGTTCGGAACAATAAACTTCCGGACACTGGGGAGTGGAGCTCCGGAAGAAGGGCAGCGGAGTACCCCTTTAAGCCCCACCCACACTTCCTGGTCTGGACACAAATCTCCTAATAGGCAGTGGACAGCAGATTGTTAAAGGGGTACTCCGGTGGAAAACTTAGTGTGTGTGTGTGTGTGTATATATGTATTTTTTTTTTATGCTAGAAATATGTTAAACAGATTTGTAAATGACTTCTATTTAAAAAAATCATCCTTCCAGTACTTTTTAGCAGCTGTATGCTACAAAGGAAATTCTTTTCTTTTTTGAATTTTCTTTTTTGTCTTGTCCACAGTTTTCTCTGCTGACATCTCTGTCCATATCAGGAACTGTCCTGAGCAGCATAGGTTTGCGATGGGGATTTTCTCCTGCCCTAGACAGTTCCTGATACGGGCATCAGGTGTCTGCAGAGAGCACTGTGGACAAGACAAAAAAGAAATAAAAATAAAAAAAGAGAGAGAATTTCCTCTGTAGCATACAGCTGCTAAAAAGTACTGGAAGGGTAAAGATTTTTTTAATAGAAGTCATTTACAAATCTGTTTAACTTTCTAGCAACAGTTCATTTAAAATAAATAAATTAAAATTAAAAAATTTCCACCGGAGTACACCTTTAAGGAGGGGGGGCACCTAGTGGCCAAGACTTTAGGAAAGCTTTTTCTATTCTAATCATTATTGGTAAATGAAGTAACTTACAAATATGTTAGGAATCATATAGCCTAGTGCTTCCCAACCTGGAAGACTCCAGCTGTTGCAAAACTACAACTCCCAGCGTGCCCAGACAGCCGTTGGCTGTCTGGGCACGCTGGGAGTTGTAGTTTTGCAACAGCTGGAGGCTCCCAGGCTGGGAAGCACTGATATAGCCTATCACATGGAGGGAAGGTGTTTGGAACGACACTGACTATTGCGGCTATAATACAAAAGCTTGTGTGCAGCCATGTTATCTGCAGGTAAAGGCCACTGTTATGTCCCTATACACTTTATTGTACTCGATAACATTTGTTTCTGTAATACAATTTTGTTACAATGGTCCAGCCTTTCAGTTAAGCTCAGCTTTACCGGACACTTTGCTTAAAGTTTCCGACCTTACGATAGAAATACTGGTGGGTGGGTTGTGGTGGTGGTGGTGGGGTCGTGTTGTATCGTCTTGTAATCCACATTCGCTGTTTTCTTCCATGTGTCCCTCATTTTGGCTCTTTGTCCCACGTTTTGATCGTTGGCAGGTGGACAGCTGTGATCGGCGTTGTTTTGCCAGGATTTTGATTGGGTTACGTTACGCGCCGAGAGAAGATCATCCGAGAGGCCCAAAGTTCCCCCCACTTCCCCCAGTCTCTAACTCCACTGGTGTATTTCTTAAATACATCTGCGCGCCGTGCACTTGCATGCAGCGCGCGTTAGTTGGAGCGGACTCCGCGGGTTGTGCGCCTATAACGCACAGTGACCCAGCCGCGCGGAAACGCTGGTGTGTATATACTTCTATACGGTGGAGATTAACTTCCCCCACCCCTCTCAGTGCTGTCATCTGTGCAATGTTCTGTTATAGACACTCAATGGGGGCCGCATGGTAGAGAGTGCGCCCCTTCAATGATCATTGGCCCCTAGAGTTGGCGATCATTATATTTGTCATTTTGACAGCTATTTGTATGATATATATTGTACTACCTTTTCTTTCTTCACCCTTTTGTAAGAAAAGGGTTAAACAACATCAATCCCTAAACTTATAGACGACATGCACACTATAGGGTTTTACTTTTGCATTTGTAAAAAATTAAGTTTTCTGAAATGTTCTAATATTCTTTTGCTTCCATTTATTAAGTTGAAGGCCTGTAAAGATAATAATGGGGTGTCCATATCCTACACTGTTGTGGTGTCTGCTAGGATAAGATTTTACTCTTATAATGAGGTCCGACCTATGTAGGTCCTGACTATGAAAGGTGGTGGCTGTGGGGCCCATGATGCTGGGAGGCTATATTAACAAATTCCCATACAGGCATTTGCCCTTCTGGGACTATAAATTCCCAAACTAGTGAACCCCAATTAATATTAAAACTTCTCATTAATTATTAAACAAAACTGACACCCCCCTTGACGTTTTGCCGGCTTTAACCAGCTTTATCAAGGGCTGAGGTGTTAACACCTCAGCCCTTGATAAAGCTGGTTACGGCCGGCGAAACGTCAAGGGGGTGTCAGTGTTTTTTGTTTGCTCAGCAGCATATCTGGATCAATGTATTAAATAGTTGGAACAACTAAAACTCCCTGAAGGAGATAAATATGCAACGGCATCCCGGCTGGGGGCTATAATATTGACCAATTGAACAATGAATAGGAGCATGTACTCCATAACATACTGATCCGTATGCTGTGTTCTTAATACACATAATATACATTGCTCAAAAAAAATAAGTGGAACACTAAGATAACACGTCCTAGATATGAATGAAGTGATCATATGAAATACTTTTGTCTTTACATAGTTGAATGCGCTGACAACAAAATCACACAAAAATTATCAATGGGAATTCAAATGTATCAACCCATGGAGGTCTGGATATGGAGTCACACTCAAAATCACAGTGGAAAACCCCACTACAGGCCGATCCAACTTTATGTAATGTACTTAATACAAGTCCCAATGAGGTGTGTGTCTGTCCTCCACATGCCCGTATGACCTCCCTACAACGCCTGGGCATGATCCTGATGAGGTGGAGGATGTTCTCCTGAGGGATGTCCTCCCAGACCTGGACTAAAGCATCCGCCAACTCCTGGACAGTCTGAGCACATCTGGGACGTCTCGCTCCATCCACCACAATCGGATTCAGGGGAACGAGCGGCCAGTCCATAGCATCAATGCATTCCTCTTGCAGGAACTGCTGACACACTCCAGCCACATGAGGTCTAGCATTGTCTTGTATTAGGAGGAACCCAGGGCCAACCGCACCAGCATAAGGGGTCTGAGGGTCTCATCTCGGTACCTAATGGCAGTCAGGCTACCACTGGCAATCGCATGGAGGGCTGTGTGGGCCCCCCCCCCCCCCCCCCTAAAGAAATGCCACCCCACACCATTACTGACCTACCGCCAAACTGGTCATGCTGGAGGATCTTGCAGGCAGCAGAACATTCTCCACGGCGTCTCCAGACTTGTCATATGTGCTCAGTGGTGTGAACCTGCTTTCATCTGTGAAGAGCACAGGGCACCAGTGGTGAATGTGCCAATCTTGGTGTTCTCTGGCAAATGCCAAATGTCCTGCACGGTGTTGGGCTGTAAGCAGAACCCCCACCTGTGGACGTTGGGCCCTCATACCACCCTCATGGAGTCTGTTTCTGACCGTTTGAGTGGACACATCCACATTTGTGGCCTGCTGGAGGTCATTTTGCAGGGCTCTGGCAGTGCTCCTCCTTGCACAAAGGCGGAGGTAGCGGTCCTGCTGCTGGGTTGTTGTCCTCCTACGGCCTCCTCCACGTCTCCTGATGTACTGGCCTGTCTCCTGGTAGCGCCTCCATGCTCTGGACACTACGCTGACAGACACAGCAAACCTTCTTGTCACAGCTCGCATTGATGTGCCATCCTGGATGAGCTGCACTACCTGAGCCATTTGTGTGGGTTGTAGACTCCGTCTCATGCTACCACTAGAGTGAAAGCACCGCCAGCATTCAAAAGTGACCAAAACAGCCAGGAAGCATGGGAACTAAGTGGTCTGTGGTCACCACCTGCAGAACCACTCCTTTATTGGGGATGTCTTGCTAACTGCCTATAATGTCCACCTGTTGTCTGGGAGACCATCCTCCACCTCATCAGGAGCATGCCCAGGCGTTGTAGGGAGGTCATACGGGCACGTGGAGGCCACACACACTACTGAGCCTCATTGGGACTTGTATTAAGGACATTACATAAAGTAAGATCAGCCTGTAGTGGGGTTTTCCACTGTGATTTTGAGTGTGACTCCATATCCAGACCTCCAGGGGTTAATGATTTCCATACGAAAGTGTTTCATACGATTAGTTCATTCATATCTAGGATGTGTTATCTTAGTGTTCACTTTATTTTTTTGGGCAGTTTATTAATTGGGGTTCCCTAGTTTGGGAATTTAGTCCCAGAAGGGCGAGAGCCTGGATGGGAATTTTAATATAGGATTATTAACCCTGTGAATTCCCCTTTTAGGAGATTTGGTTATAGATGATGCTGGGAGGCTCCTCTGCTATGGACCCAGTACTGCATGAACCCCTTCATCTTCAGGATCACAAATTTATTTATTTTTTTTTTTTTTTCTTAAATCAACTGGTGCCAGAAAGTTAGATTTGTAAATTTCTTTCTATTTCTAATTAAAAATCTTAATCCTTTCAGTACTTAGATGTTGTCTGATCCACAGGAAGTTCTTTTCTTTTTGAATTTACTTTCTGCCTGACCAGTGCTCTCTGCTGACACCTCTGTCCATTTTAGGAACTGTCTGGAGCAGAATAGGTTTTCTATGGGGATTTGCTCCTAATCTGGGCAGTTCCTAAAATGGACAGAGGTGTCAGCAGAAAGGAAATTCAAAATGAACTTCCTGTGGATCATACAGCAGCTAAGTACTGGAAGGATTAAGATTTTTAAATAGAAGTAATTTACAAATCTGTTTGACTTTCTGGCACCAGTTGATTTTAAATTTTTTTTAATTCTAGCGGAGTATCCCTTTTTAAGGGCGCCTCCAATGCAGATGGGAACTAGCCTAAAACTCTAGGCTGTCAGCACAGCTGTTGGTTTCGGCAGTAGATGGGAGACCATGATGCCTGCTTTGCATGCCAGGAGTTCTATTTTTGCAACAGCTGGAGACACAAACATTGAATAAAAGGGCTAGTGTCCAAGTGTCTCCAGCTGTTGCAAAAATAGAACTCCTGGCATGCGAAGCAGCAGGTATCATGGTCTCGGCAGTAGATGGGAGACCAACAGCTGTGCAGACAGCCTTGAGTTGTAGTTTTGCAACAGCTAATGGCACACTGTTTGGAATACACTACTCTGAGCACTGCTGATGGTTTCCAATCTACTGCCCAGACCAGTGTTTCCCCAACTAGGGTGCCTCCAGCTGTTTCAAAGCTACAACTCCCATCATGCCCAGATAGCCAAAGGCTGTCTGGGCATGCTGGAAGTTGTAGTTTTGTAACAACTGGAGGCACCCTAGTTGGGGGAAACACTGGCCCTGACAATATCTGCTGCTTAGAATGTTGTGAGTTGTAGTCTTAATGCAGTTAAAACCGTGTCTCCAGCTGTTTCAAGGGCTCGTTTACATCCGCTACAGAGGTGCAGCCCACTAGACCTTTTATCAAACCCTGTTCACTTGGCATAAAATTACCCCCAGCGTCCCCAGTCTGCAAGGAATATGGGAGAATTTCCATAATTTAGCAGTAGCAAACGTCGTGTACCAGATGCAGATTAATTTTTTTTCAATATTCCCGAATACATTGTACCAAATCAGGGCCAGTGGGACTTCTGCTACTGATGCCTTTACTCACAGGATTGCTTAGACTCTGTCACAAACCCTCTACTGTGAGAAGTATTGGGTGACAACTGGGCTACTCCGGTGGGAAATTTACGTGTGGTTTTTTTTAAATCAACTGGTTCCAGAAAGTTAACTAGATTTGTAAATTACTTCTATTAATAAAAAAAAAAAAAAAAAATTCTTAATCCTTCCAGTACTTATTAGCGGCTCTATACTACAGAGGAAATTATTTTATTTTTAGATTTCCTTTGTCTGATCAGTGCTCTCTGCTGACACCTCTGTCCATGTTAGGAACTGTCAAAAGCAGGAGAAAAATCCCATAGCAAACCTATACTGCTATGGACAGAGGTGTCAGCTGCTGTATGCTCCATAGGAAGTTCTCTTTTGAATTTCCTTTCTGACCAGTGCTCTCTGCTGACACCTCTGTCCATTTTAGGAACTATCCAGATGTGTAAATTACTTCTATAAAGAAGCTATCTTAATCCTTCCAGTACTTAGCTGCTGTATGCTCCAAAGGAAGTTCTTTTTTGAATATGCTTTGTCTGACCAGTGTTCTCTAAGTACTGGAAGGATTATTATTATTATAAAACATTTTTTTATTTTTTTTTATAGAAGCAGTTTACAAATCTAGATAGTTCCTAAAATGGACAGAGGTGTCATCAGAGAGCACTGTGGTCATGACAGAAAATAATTTCCTCTGTAGTATACAGCTGACAATAAGTACTGGAAGGATTAAGAATTTTTAATAGAAGTAATTTACTAATTTGTGTTAACTTTCTGGCACCAGTTGATTTAAAAAAAAAAAAAAAAAAAAACTGTTCCTCTGGAGTATCCCTTTAACATCAATTCTAATTCACAGCCAACAGTGATGTCAGGGGTTAAACACAATGAAAAGTCTTAATTGTAGCAGAAATGTTTGATAGAAATTTAGAATTCTGTAACCCCTCCTGATGTCATCACTTCCTTAGATTTGGTGCATTTATAGTGCATGGATTTCCTATAGTATTTTATAAGATAAAAATCAATCTAGTTTCTCTTATAATGGATATATTGTTTTGTTTCCTTCCATATTGATTCTCGCAGCTTTTGAATGAGACCTTGTGTTGTGCGCTGTTCTAGGTGACTGAATCCTGACTTAGCAATTTTTCTTTATTTCAGCGAGTACCTGGGGAAAACCCCAGGGCCTGGCGTTCAAAGATGGATTCCTTCACGAAGCACTAGACGAGATGTTAACTCCTCAAATAACTCCGCCAACAACACTGCGCACACCTCCGCAAGTGAGAAAGAACGGCACGATGCAATCTTTAGGAAAGTGAGAGGGTAAGGCACCGGTCTCAGGAAAAAGGTCACCCCTTTAATTTTAAAGGGGTCTTATTTATATAAAGTGACATGGGGGGGGGGGGTTACTATGTTTCTGAACTGTGCATAAAACTGCAAGATGTCGGGATCTTAAAGGTTAGATCCATTAAAGCGATGTAATCACTTTAAGGGGTACTTCAGAGGGGGGGAAAAATAACATTTTCTGGCACCAGTTGATTTAAAATAGATTTGTAAATTACTTCTCTTAAAAAAATAATTCCAGTACTTTTTAGCAGCTGTATGCTACAGAGGAAATTTCTTTTCGAATTTCTTTTTCGTCTCTTCCACAGTGCTCTCTGCTGACACCTGATGCCCATATCAGGAACTGTCCAGAGCAAGAGACAATCCTCTTAGCAAACCTATGCTGCTCTGGGCAGTTCCTGACAGACAGAGGTGTCAGCAGAGAGCACTGTGGACAAGACAAAAAAGAATTCAAAAATTCTTGTGCCCCTGTGATCTCCCGCGGCACCCGGCGATCGTTTAGTGTCGGGTGCAGCGCCAAATACTCGTGATGTCACCCCACTCAATGAAAGTCTGAGAGGGGGCTTGACTCTGTGCCCCAAATATCTGGGGTGCTGCAGCCAAGATCGCAGCGGGACCCCCCCCCCCCCCCCCCCCCCCCCCGTGATCAGACCCCTTATCCCCTATTTATATTTTGGATAAGATGTCTAGGGGCAGAGTTCCCCTTTAACCTAAATAGTTTATTTATTTTTTTATTTGTGTTGGTTACAGACTTAGACCAGGGTGACATTTTGCATTACTTCTCATTTTGACTGAGTGACCTGCAGTCTGCATGTTTGTTAGTAGTGCTACAAAAAGTTGCAGTGTCGCCCGGGCCTTGGTAATGTGAAGTAATTTTAGTTATATTTTAATTTTTAACACATTTGCATCTCTCTAATTTAATATCTCTCTCCTCAGCATCTTAAACAAGCTTGCTCCTGAGAAGTTTGACAAGCTATGCCTTGAGCTCCTTAATGTGGGTGTAGATACCAAACTCATCCTCAAAGGAGTCATACTGCTTGTAAGTATTATCTGCAATCACATTAATACCTTTTCCCTACTTCATTGCCTGTACTTCATTGCTAAGAACTAAAACCCTTTACCTGACTTAGACATCATGGGAAAAGTCACATGTGAAAACAGATGTCAATATGTCCTGTAAGTGTTTATTATACAAGACGAAAAAATTTGGAGACTTTCCGATAGATCTAAATATGGCTGCAAAAAAAAAAAAAAACAGCCCTGGATGCGTAAAATTAACTAATGTCATAGAAATTTCTGCAAAATCTGCATGTGAATTTATCCTAAGGACTAGTAAACACTACACAACGTCTGCCGGCTGACTGTATAGTCCTTTAAAGGGGTACACCGCTGGAAAACTTTTTTTATTTTTTATTTTTGTGCCTGAATGTTATGTTAAAACAGATTTGTAAATTACTTCTATTAAAAAAAATCTTAATCCTTCCAGTACTTGGCTGCTGTATACCACAGAGGAAGTTCTTTTCTTTTTGAATTTCATTTGTCTGACCACAGTGCTCTCTACTGACACCTGTCCAGAGCAGGAGCAAATTCCCATAGCAAACCTCTCCTGCTCTGGACAGAGGTGTCAGTAGAGGGCACTGTGGTCAGACAGAAAGGAAATTCAAAAAGAAAAGAACTTCCTCTGTAGTATACAGCAGCTAAGTAATGGAAGGATTAATTATTATTATTTTTTTTTTTTTTTTATAGAAGTAACTTACAAATCCGTCTACCTTTCTGTCACCAGTTGATTAAAAAAAGTGGAGTACCCCTTTAAGGACTGTGCGCTGTCTCATACACTGCAAAGCAGTCTGTGGCATTCAGCCCGAAGAATGAACATGTTCATTCTATGGGCAGACGTCCATTCCACCTATGGAATTAGTCTGCGGCAATTCTGCAGTGTAGAGCAGCAAAATCCTATTGAAAACAATGGAATTCCAACATCGATATATTTACACGTGGACTGGCCCTTAAAGTCTTGATCCTGGATTTAGAACTAACATGTGGAAGTTTCCTCTGACCCATTTGTTTGCTGTGGCCCTGTACAGCTCCAACTTCTTATAATTGACATCCGCTATAGTATATCAACTCCCAGCATGCCCGGACAGCCGTTGGCTTTAGCCAACGGCTGTCCGGGAATGCTGGGAGTTGGTTTTGCAACATCTGGAGGGCCACAGTTTGAGACCACTGATTTAAAGTGACTTGGTCCAATTGCTTTATTAATGTAAGTTCTTCTTGGCCGCCTCCAGATTGTAGACAAAGCCCTCGAAGAGCCCAAGTACAGCTCACTCTACGCTCAGCTATGTCTGCGATTAGCAGAAGATGCACCAAACTTTGACGGCCTACCAAACGAGGGTCCACCAGGGCAGAAGCAAAGCACAGTGAGTATTGTACATGGTTATCAATGGCAGGGTTTTCCAACCGGTGTACCTCCAGCTGTTGCCAAACTATATCTACCAGCATTTCCACGCAGCCAACTCCTGGCATGCTGGAGATGTAGTTTTGCAACAGCTGGAGGCACACCAAGAAATGCTGGTCTTAGGCCAGTGTTTCCCAGCCAGGGTGCCTCCAGCTGTTTCAAAACTACAACTCCCAGCATGCTGGGAGTTGTAGTTTTGAAACAGCTGGAGGCACCCTGGCTGGGAAACGATGCCTTAGGCTGTAACCTTTTAGCCATTGTTGTTTGTCCATACAAAGGTACTCTTTTTAAACTTTGTATTTTTTTTTCTTCTTCTTCTCTCCTCCCCTCAGACGTTTAGACGCCTCCTAATTTCAAAACTTCAAGATGAATTTGAGAACAGATCGAAAAATGTTGACTGTAAGTGTTCAGCGGGGACTGTCATGTGGATCTGAGGCCTGGTTTTTTTTAAATGTTGCTCGTATGTAATCTTCTTGTGTTCTCTGCGCAGTGTATGACAAAAGAGACGGCCCCCTCCTCCCTGAGGAAGAGGAACAAAGGGCTATTGCCAAGATTAAGATGCTGGGAAACATCAAGTTTATTGGGGAGCTTGGCAAGCTTGACCTTATTCATGAATCTATCCTTCATAAGTGCATCAAAACAGTAAGTACAGGGGGCACTACAAAGTCTGTAGCTGTTGTATGTCAACTAATGTTAGTTCCGGTTTAGTCTTTAGATCAACTTAGCCATTAGAATAGCACACGAGGTTTTGACACTTGGTGCTTATTGCGGCTGTATAATGTGGGCAGTTAAATTTAATGTAGGAGTCTATAGTAGTGTTTACCCAACCAGGGTGCCTCCAGCTGTTGCAAAACGACAACTCCCAGCATGCACGGACAGCCAACGGCTGTCCGTGCATGCTGGGGGTTGTAGTTATGCAACAGCTGGAGGCACCCTGGTTGGGAAACAATGGTCTATAGGATAACATGACCTACAGAAATGTGTGTAGCCGGCTCGTGTCTTTCACATTAGCGACCCTTAGTACCCACTAAAACGTGTCTTCCAAGGGTTACTGTGTAATGAGAAAAAAATATATATTATATAAAATGTTTCACTCTTTCTCAAATGAAAATATATATTTTAAGTTTTTCTCCTAAGGCCCCTGTTTTTTGCCTTCCATCCTTCCCTTTGCCTAAATCCCCCCAGTAATCATTCCTGCTCACTCTGAGAGCAGCCCCCACACTCCTGCTCTGAGCAGCAGAAAGATGCACTGATTGGCTAAGGCTGCACATACCTCCCAGTTCTCAGCACCTGCCTTATCCGTTCTGGGGCGGAAACCACATGGTCTGTCTCTTGGGAGGGTGGGGGCTGCTTTCAGGGAGGGATTTGGACAGTGGAGAGAATTTCATTCCCTCACTTCATGCAATTAAGTGACAACCAAAGAGGGGAAACGGCTCTATATAGCTAATGAATGATAGACAAACGGGTGAAGGAGAGGGAAAGGATGGGCTATGGGTTTAGTTCCCGTTGTACCTTTAATGAATTTTAAGTGATGGGCAACTCTTATCCTGTTAGGTTAGAAATGCAGATGAAATCTAAATTACATTATTTGTTTATATGTTCTAGTCTGTTCACCTGCATTTTTATTTTTTTTCTTAAGCTTTTGGAAAAGAAAAAGAGGGTCCAACTTAAAGACATGGGAGAGGATTTGGAGTGTCTCTGTCAGATAATGAGGACTGTGGGGCCTAGATTAGACCATGAAAAAGCCAAGGTATGTACATGACTTTTTTTCATAAGAAAATTAACTTCATAAAATTGTCCCTTTCTGACCCATGTTTGTGTGGGGGGTGTCTTATTTATGCCTGCTTGGCATCCGTTCCATTCTCTTGCAATGGGACGTCCGACAATAGCATTGTGTGTATAAAGGTTACCATCAAACGTCTAGGAGTCCTAATTTACCATTTTCTTTCCCATCTAGTCCTTAATGGATCAGTACTTTGCCCGGATGTGCGCCTTGAAGTGTAGTAAGGATTTGCCAGCAAGGATTCGTTTCCTGCTGCAAGTAAGTTTTGTTTGTTTAAAAAAAAATAATAATAATAATAAATTAATTTGCAAAACTACAACTCCCAGAATGCCTGGACAGCCTCTGGCTGTCCAGGCATGCTGGGAGTTGTAGTTTTACTACATCTGTTTGGGAAACACTGCTATAGCCTTATACCTGTCTCTCTAGGATACTGTGGAGTTGCGAGAAAACGGTTGGGTTCCTCGCAAAGCTTTCATTGACAATGGACCAAAGACTATCAATCAAATCCGCCAAGATGCAGTGAAAGTAAGTGGCCTTATCAATCTATTTCTACAACATTTGATTGGACAGCGACCATCATGTGCAGACGGTTTTGGGATCTTGTGGATTCTTATCAGCTTTAATGTGTCTTTATTTCT
The DNA here is from genome assembly GCF_029499605.1 of Hyla sarda. NCBI lineage: Eukaryota > Metazoa > Chordata > Amphibia > Anura > Hylidae > Hyla > Hyla sarda. The sequence goes on along the minus strand of NC_079194.1, from coordinate 303,582,911 downwards.
TTGTAGGATCTAGGAGTGTTTATTCCTGCTCCTATGGGTCAAGGGATGCGAACTGACTTCTTTTTGGAAGGACCATTTATGCCACCAAGAATGAAGCTTGACAGGGACCCTCTTGGAGGACTTGCTGACATGTTTAGGCAGATGCCAGGTGAGGAACTTTTCAAATTTTGTTCTACAGAATCTGGTGCCCCATTCACTTCTGTGTAGGAGGCTCCGTTCAAGTCCAGTAAACTCTGCCGGATGAACAACCTTGATTTTGAAGGTGTCCATTTAGCAGGATCAGAATGGACAATTAATCTGCAAAAAAAGCGCTTGCTAAAAACAGCTCTGCTTTCAGCATCCAGACAACCCTCCCCACACGCACGCCAATTAAAAACTTTTCTCATGTCATTGACTTTTCATAAGGTTTTAAGGGTTACTCCGCCCCTAGACATCTTTTCCCCTATCCAAAGGATAAGGGGATAAGATGTCTGATCGTGCTGGGGACCCCCGCGATCTCTCCTGCAGCACCCATGTCATCTGGTGCCCGGGGCAAACTTCGCTCCGTGTCTGACTTGTGATGCAGGGCCCGGAGGCTCGTGATGTCACGGCCCTGCCCCTCTTGAGGTTACACCCCACCCCCACAATGCAATTCTATGCAACGCCCCCTCTCATAGACTTGTATTGAGGGGCAGGGTATGACGTCACGAGCCCGTCATCTGATGCGGAGCAACGTCTGCAGTGGCGGGACCCCCGTAATCAGACATCTTATCCCCTATCCTTTGCATAGGGGATAAGATGTCTAGGGGCAGAGTACCCCTTTAAGTGATGTCTAATTTCTCTTGCTTAATTCTTACTGACATCTTTGTCCATCCTGCAGGCAGTGGAATTGGTACTGGTCCAGGGGTTATACAGGACAGGTTCTCGCCAACCATGGGACGTCATCGCTCAAATCAGCTGTTCAATGGTCATGGTGGGCACATCATACCTCCTGTACAGTCCCAGTTCGGTGAAATCGGAGGCAAACCGTTCATGAAAAGCCAGGTAAGGTGTTGCAATCTTATTGTTAAATAGGGACCATAATTTGTACAATTACTGCTGCTCAGTAACAGAGTATACAGTGCATCCAGAAGTATACTTGGACATTGGATTTTGATTAAAGGGGTACTCCCCTTTTTTTCTCTTTGAATTTCCTTTGTCTGACCACAGTGCTCCCTGCTTTCACCTCTGTCCATTTTAGGAACTTTCCGGAGTAGGAGAGGTTTGCTCCCACTCCAGACAGTTCCTGACATGAACAGAGCTCTCAGCAGAGAGCACTGTGGTCAGACAGAAGGGAAATTCAAAAAAGAGACCTTCCTCTGAAACATACAGCAGCTAAGTACTGGAAGGATTAAGATTTTTTAAATAGAAGAAATTCACAAATCTGTTAATTTTCTGGCACCAGTTGATAAAAACAAAAAATTTATACATTTCCAGTGGAGTACCCCTTTATGGCTTCGTGGCTATTAACAATATGTTGCTTTATCCTTCAATGGGTTATTCAGGAAAGTTAAATGGATTTGTAAATTACTTATATTAAATCTTAATCTTTTCAGTACTTATGAGCTGCTGAAGGTTGAGTTGTTCTCTTCTGTCTATGTGATCTCTGATACCTTTCTTGGGAACTGTCCAGAGTAGAAGCAAATCCCCATAGCAAACCTCTTCTACTCTGTGCAGTTCCCGAGACAAGCAGAGAGCACTGTTGCCAGACAGAAAAGAACTCTACTTCAACAGCTGATAATTAATGGAAGGATTAAGATTTAATAGAAGTAACTTACAAATCTTTTAACTTTCTGGAGCCAGTTGATATATATTTTTCCTATAATAACCCTTTAACTCTTCACAATTAATGTATATAAACTGTTTTTCCTCCTAGGGCCAAGGTCAGATGTACCAGAGTCAGGGGCTCTTATCTCAACAAGGCCAATCAAAGGATATGCCTCCCCGGTTCATTAAAAAGGGGCAGCTTAACGCAGATGAGGTTTGTACCCAGCGACAAATGGGACTGGAGATAATGCCCAATGATTAAGAAAAGACGCGTTATTACGAGGACAGAAACTGGCACCTCCACCTGTCTCCCATCTCCTCCTTCCTCCTTTACCTGTCTTCCTCTCCCTTCCCCCAATCTTTACCGCTTTCTCCTTCTTCTGGAGTATCCAGTGTCCTTTGAGAAAGATTATGAGATATGAGGGGCATTCCTGACCATTTTTTCTTATACTTCTGTCACTTTCTATAGTCATAAAATCTCCCCAAACTTTTGACTATTTAGATCAGCCTGAGACCAGCTCAGTCTTTCCTAATGAATAAGAACCAAGTGCCAAAGCTCCAGCCGCAGATGAGCATGATGCCCCCTCGTACGCAAACGCCACCCATGGGACAGACTCCTCAGCTCGGCCTGAAAACAAATCCACCGCCCATCCAAGAAAAGCCCGCGAAGACCATAAAGAAGCCTCCACCATCGAAAGAGGAGCTCCTAAAACTTACTGTAAGTGTACGGGGTGAAGGCTGTCGCCATGTTCAGAAACTTCAGCTTCATACAAAGTCCAAAATGACATAGCTGAAAAATTAATTCATATATTTAATAAAAACTCATATAGGGCACGGTTTTCCCAAGTTTGTCTCCAGCTGTTGCAAAAAACAACTCCCAGCATGCCCGGACAGCCTTTGGCTGTCCGGGCATGCTGGGAGTTGTATTTTTGCAACAGCTGGAGGGACAGTATTTGGAAAAGACTGTAGGAACTACAACTCCTTACGCTCTGTTTACACCACAATAAAACATGACAGCGGTGCCAGAGCCATTTAGTGACCCAAACATTGCCTTATGGCCCCTATTGACTTACAGTAGGATCCGTTGGATTGCGTTGTCTTGATTGGATGAATCGTGTCGCACTGGTTTTTCCATTAACTTTGACAGGAATTATCAACCGGTTTCAGATGATTTGTGAATATATAACTATATTAAACATTTTTATTTATAGAATTAGATTATACATTTTTATTTTCTTTAGCTATAACATTTTATTTTATTTTTCCTAACCATGGGTTTGATGCAAATACTCAGTGAAATATTTCCCCGCAGGCTTTAATTTTAAACATTTTAAGTGAGCAAAATCCATAGTAGAAGTTCAGCAGAATAATCATGCACTAGATGCAAATCCCTGCAGTGTTGGTTTATTTATTTTTCCTCTGCGAATAAACTGCACTACGTCTTCAGAGCAAACGCTGATGCATCTGAACACGATCCCAATATGAATTGTTTGGTCGCCTAACCCAGTTTTTACCAACCAGGATGCTTCTAGCTGTTGCAAAACTACAAAGCCCAGCATACCTGAAGCCAAAAGCTGTCTGGGCATGCTGGGAGTTTTGCAACAGATGGAGGCACCCTGGTTTAAATTCTCTGGGCTTAACCCTTTAAATGCCTTATTCATGAGGTGTCATTTGCAGCCTCATGTTAATTAAATGGTGGTTCCCATCTTTTAACCTCCGTTTCCTGGCCTCTTTGCAGCTGCCAAAGGTGGTTAGAAAGTAACGCAATTTATTATTATTTTTTTTTTTTTACTTTGATCAACTTTGGTTTTTTAATTGTACCAATGTCTTATCCCTTCCAAGCTACGTTTACACACCTGCGGGAGTCTTAAAGTGGGGCTCTGCAGTGCTTGCAACAAAACTGATAGGACAACTTCTTTTAACATAAGTTGCATACCATTTAGGGGTGGAAAAAAGTCGAAATGGTACAACTCTTCATGGACTGTTTCTCATTTTAGGAAGCGTTTGTGACCGAGTACTTGAACAATGGAAATGCTGCTGATGCCATAAACAGTGTGAAAGAAATGAGGGCTCCCAAACACTTCATCCCAGAAATGATCAGTAGGATCGTCCTCCAGTCACTAGATCGGTCTGATGAAGACAAGGAGCGTGCCAGCTCTCTGATCGGTGTCTTGCGGCAGGAGGGGGTGGCCACCAGTGACAACTTCATGCAGGTAAAGTGTCCTCCATCTGCTGGCAGTGGATCTTATTGCCCAGACTGAAATCGCAGAGATCAATGTTGCTTTCCGTCGGGCTCAGTTCCGTATGGATTCAAATATGATCGTATTGTCTGAACCTGTCCCTAAAGTGTTTTTTTTTTTTTATACTTTTCTCCCCCTCTACAGGCTTTCCTAAATGTTCTGGACCAGTGCCCAAAGCTGGAGGCGGACATACCCCTGGTGAAATCTTACCTGGCACAATTTGCAGCTCGTGCCATAATCGCTGACCTAGTGAGCATTTCAGAACTGGCTCAGCCCATGGAAAATGGCACCCATTTTCCTTTGTTCCTCCTCTGCCTTCAGCAACTGGCCAAGCTTAAAGATCGGGAATGGCTGACGGAGCTGTTCCAGCAGAGCAAAGTGAACATGCAGAAAATGTTACCAGGTGAGAAAAGTGACTAGTGTTAGGATGGTAGTATAATGGAGTTATAGCGTGCCCAATCACTCAACTACATAGAGGGATTTCATGGAATGTAGTAGTGTCTCAGCCAAAGTAAATCTGATATTAAATCTCCACACCAAAGATACAGCATCTTACAATGTGGGCGAATACACTGGACACTACAACTCACAACTACATGCACTTTTTCATTTATTTTTTTTATTTATTTTTAATGCTGTTAAGTAGAGCTGAGCAAACTTGCAGTAAATTCGATTCGTCACTAACTTATCAGCTCGGTGGTCGCTGACTTATCCTGCATAAATTAGTTCATCTTTCAGGTGCTCTGGTGGGCTGGAAAAGGTGGATACAGTCCTAGTTTGGCCGCAATGGCCAAACTGCCCGCAAGTGTAACAAACCCACATTTTCTAGAAGATTAACCAATGTTCCTCCTTCCTCTCCTAGAAATCGACCAGAACAAGGACCGAATGCTGGAGATCCTAGAAGGAAAGGGTCTGAGCTTCCTGTTTCCACTGATGAAACTGGAGAAGGAGTTGCTGAAACAAATCCAGATGGATCCTTCTCCACAGACCATCTACAAGTGGATCAAGGATAACATCTCTCCTAAACTTCATGTAGATAAAGGATTTGTGAATATTTTAATAACCAGGTAAGTCCCCCCTGCAGGAGAAATAGTGGGTCTTGGCCTTTCCATGTTGATTTGAGGTCAAGTATTAGTCATCTGATCTTGCATTAGGCAATGTTTACCTTAAAGGGGTACTCCACTGGAAAACATTTCTTCTTAAAAAAAATCAACTAGTTTCAGAAAGTTACAGATATGTAAATTTACTTCTATTTAAGTCTTAATCCTTCCTGTGGATCACAGCAGCTAATAAGTACTGGAAGTCATTTCCTTTTATTTGACCACAGTGCTCTCTGCTGACATCTCTATCCATTTTAGGAACTTTCCAGAGTAGAAGCAAATCCACATAACAAACCTCTCCTACTCTGGACAGTTTGATATGGACAGAGGTGTCAGCAGAGAGCAATGTCCAGAGCAGGATAGGATTTTTATGGGATTTGCTTCTAGTCCTGGAAAGTTCCTAAAATGGACAGAGGTGTCAGCAGAGAGCACTGTGGTCATAAAGAGAGAAATTCAAAAACAACTTCCTGTGGATCATAACAGCAGCTTAGTACTGGAAGGATTAAGATTTTTAAATAGAAAGGAATTTACAAATCTGTTTCACTTTCTGGCACCAGTTCTAGAGAAAGGAAGGGAAGGCGCCTCATGTGCGGGATCAGTAGATCTTGCAGGTGGGGATAGGGGAAGGTGATTCCCAAGCCGCTTACCGAAGTTGGTTGTGCGCCCACACACAACAAGGTTAAGAGCAGAAGAGATATGGAAGAAGGTCCACTGCAGCCCTCCTGGGTAAGAGTAGAATCAAAAGCGAATGACCAGGGAGACAGGAGTTTGTCTGGCGCAGAGAGGAACCATCAGACAGCCAAGTAAAATCAATGGATTTATTAGATGCAACGCGTTTCGCTGCGCATGCGCAGCTTCATCATGCCTGATGAAGCTGCGCATGCGCAGCAAAACGCGTTGCATCTAATAAATCCATTGATTTTACTTGGCTGTCTGATGGTTCCTCTCTGCGCCAGACAAACTCCTGTCTCCCTGGTCATTTGCTTTTGTTTCTGGCACCAGTTGATTTAGAAAAAATGTTTCCAGTAGAGTACCCCTTTAAGCCAGTGTTTTCCAACCAGGGTGCCTCTAGCTATTCCAGAACTACAACTCTCAGCATGGCCAGACAGCCAAACCATGTCCTAGCACATGCCTATACAGTGAACCCTTTCCTCTGCTTGTAACTGTCCCTCTACAGCAGTTTTTTCCCAAACCGTAGTGCCTCCAGCTGTTGCAAAAATACAACTACAACCTGGTTGTGAAAATGGTGCACTTTTGTCACGCGTTCTTAGGAAAAGTTCACACGTATGTCAAATGTGTCCGTAGGCTGGTATTCAAGTTACTGAAGCCCAATGCAGAGTCTAGAAGTTTCCTGAAGTGTACCTGGAATTTAAAACTCCTGACATGTCTGAGCATTTGAAGATGAGCGGGGAGTGAAGCTAGCAGCAGCATGCTTCTCTCCCTGTGTCTAAGACTTAAAGGACAACTGCAGCGCAATATACACTTATCCCCGATCTACAAGGTAGGGGATAAGTGCAGGGGGTCCGACCGCTGGGACCCCCCTGCGATCTCTCTAACAGGGCTCCGCCATTAGCACTCATAATAAGCGCTAAGGCGCGTAGCGTCGACATAGAGGTCGAAGGTGACGCCCCCGTCCCAATACAGTTCTATTGGGGCAGGCGGAGAGGCACAAACGCTACCTCTCCCATAGAGATGTATGGAGGAGGCGTGCCGGCTGCAACGTCATGCTGCGGCTGGTACACCCCCTGCACGGGACAGCCGCGGCCCCGTACAGGAGATCACAGCAGTCAGACCCCCGCGATCAAACACTTTTCCCCTATGCTGTGGATAGGGGATAAGTGTTAATGACGCTGCAGATGTCCTTTAAATCCACAGAGGCGGAAGAGACCATCGTAACCCTCTCTTGGCTTGTCATGATTGGCGTCTACCTTGGGTGTGATATTAGCTTGTGTGTATTTTTAGAAATAATTTGCGTATTATGAAAATGTATAGATTATACAAATGTTATATTATAAAAAATTGTAACTAGTTTATAAATTTTTATTTAAAGAGATCTAAATTAGTCAAATGGGCACTGAAGAAAATAGTATAATAAGGATTTGGCGTATACATCTAGTTCTCAGGAATCATTTAGACTTTTTCTCGCTCCCTCCAGCTTTTTGCAGTATATTTCTCACGAGGTTTGCCCCACGGACGATGCTGAACAGACGGCGGCGCCATCGAAGGAGCAGCTGGACCTGGAGAAGCAGCTTCTTCTCTCCTTTAAGCCGGTGATGCAGAAGTTCCTCCATGACCACGTCGACTTGCAAGTCAGTGCCCTCTACGCCCTTCAGGTGCACTGCTACAGTAAAAACTTCCCCAAAGGTTCGTCCGCCGCGCCACCTCGTCCGATTCCTCCCCCTTCCATATGCCACTTATTCTCCCTAACACGTGTGTGGTCTTGTGTCTTCAGGCATGTTACTGCGCTTCTTTGTCCATTTCTATGACATGGAGATTTTAGAAGAAGAGGCCTTTTTGGCATGGAAGGAAGATATCACACAGGAGTTTCCTGGGAAGGGAAAAGCTTTATTCCAGGTGGGTAAATACTAATGTAATCTGCTGATCCAGAGTCATAAGAGTGCAGAGCAAACCTATTTATAGAACGGGGTTTACCAACCAGGGTGCCTCCAGCTGTTGCCAAAGGCTGTCCGGGCATGCTGGGAGTTGTAGTTTTGCAGCAGCTGGAGGCACCCTGGTTGGGAAACACGGATACAGAGTAGCGACTTGGCAATGCATATCTGCTACATTTTAGGTGTGCCTTTTTTGTGTACCTATGACTTATTCACTGTATTTGGCACTGCAAGATATTTGGCCCCGAAAATCCTTAAACGTAGGCACCATTGTCCCTGCTGCTCCTGTGTAGGAAATGGAGTTTCCTGCTCTATTCTATGGCACTGGGTCTCACACTAGAGATAGTTAGGCTGGGTTCACACCACGTTTTGTTAAATACGGTTCCCGTATACAGCTGGGGGGGCCCTTAATCTCGGCGCCCGCACTCAGCCGTATTCGGGAACCGTATTTAATGCATGTCTATGAGCCGACCGGAGTGAACCGCAGCCTCCGGTTGGCTTCCTTTTCGGCCGTATGCAGTTTCCCGACCGCAGGCAAAAGCGTGGTCCAACTGCGTTTTTGCCTACTGTCGGGGAAACCGCATACGGCAGAAAACTAAGCCAACCGGAGGCTGCGGTTCACTCCGGTCGGCTCATAGACATACATTAAATACGGTTCCCGAATACGGTTGAGTGCGGGCGCCGAGATTAAGCCCCGCCCCCCAGCTGTATACGCGAACCTTATTTAACAAAACGTGGTGTGAACCCAGCCTTACGCTGGGTCTCTCGATCGGTGCGGAGCAGGGAAGTTTTTGCACAGCTTTGGGTACAAGGCCACTGCCGTTAAAGGAGTGTTGCAGGGAAACATAACTTATTCCTTATCCACAGGAGAGGGGATAGGTTGTAGATCACAGGGGATTTGACCCCCTGGGACCCCTGCGATCTCCTGAATGGTTCCCTGCATGGGGACGTTCCAATCCCTGCATGGAGCTACATCCAACGCGCGCCCGGCTTCATGCGGGTGTTGGAAAAGCAGCTTCTGACTGCCTGGGCCCTGTTCAGAATGCTGGGGTCCCAGCGTTCGGTCAGTGCCACGATTTAGAACTTGTCCCACCCCCATTCTTTGGATAGGGAATTTTTTATATTTTTTATTTAGGCTCTAAATTAAAAATAAAGCTAACTCTAGAAAAACTTTATGCTATACAGTGATTCCCCCCGACATATAGTTTAAACATACAATTCTTTTATATGTCGGGGACATTGCATAAACGGCAGCCAGATAGCCATTTAATGTGCTCTGGTGCATGTCACTCGCCTGTCCCCCCGACGTTCTGGACTGTCCTCTTCAGGCTCTGCTACATGGCCGTCGCTCTCCTTTGTTTCGTCACATGACTGCGATCGGGAGACTATCCAGGGCAGTGGGGACACGAGTAGAAATTTCTATATTATTGCACGGATCCCTCAACATACGATGGCTTCAAGTAACGATGGTTCATTTGGAACGAATTGCCATCGTATGTTGAGGGATCACTGTATATTCTATTTATCTATTACACTTTAACGTTCCAGTCAGTGACTGCCTTTCTGCTAAGTTATACTAGTGCATTGTTTCTCAACCAGGGTGCCTTAATCTTTTGCAAAACTACAACTCCCAGCATGCCCTGGGTTGTAGTTTTGTCTCAACTGGAGTTACCCCTTTTAGTGGAAACAACCTAGGTCTGCAAACTAGACCTTCAGCTGTGGCAAAACTACAACTCCCAGCATGCCTTGGAGTTGTGGTTTTGTAACAGCTGGAGGCACCCTAGTTGGGGGGAAACGCTGCTATAGTGCCTAGGTCGGCAAACTGGACTGCCAGCTGTTGCAAAACTACTACTCCCAGCATGCCCGGACAGCCATTGTCGGTCCGGCCATGCTGGGAGTTGTAGTATTGCACCCCTCTGCCATAATGGTTTTTCACTACGGTAACTTTTTTCTTTTATAATCCTCAATTTTAGGTGAACCAGTGGCTGACCTGGCTGGAGACGGCAGAAGAAGAGGAATCCGAGGAAGAGGCCGACTAACAGAACCAGCCAAAAAAAAAAAGCCTTAAACGTTGTGCAGACATACTGTTGCTATGATGTAAAACTGCGTTTCTTTTTTGACCTAACCACTGCGAAAACACCATTCCGCTGTAACTTTTTGTTTTTTTCTTTATATAATTTTTTTTTTTTTTTCGCAAAACCTAATGCAGAGAAGGCATGTCGACTAGGATCCTTCTGCCCGAGAGAAGAAAGTTTTTAAGTGTAAACGTCTTAATCATAGTCAGCCATGCAAATATTTTTAGAGTATCTGTAAATGTTTAGATCCGTGTATTAGCAGCATGCAATAATTACATCCTATGTATAAAAAAAAGAAAATTACGAAAAAGTTGGTCAATGGCGAGGACTCTGCCGCCGCGAGGAGAAACCGATTTAGCAACACTGAATACTGTAGAGATGCACTTTGCTCAGTGTAATACTTGAGTCGTTGCAATATTTGGTTGTTACAGAGAATCTTTAACCGTAATCGATGGTTGTTGCCGTAATAGTATATATTGCCTGTATTTCTACCTCTAGTATAACGGGCGTTTTTTTTTTTTTTTGTTCGATTTTAATATCTTTGAGCCTGGGCAAGTGCACAAGTCTTTAAAAACAAAAAAAAAATAGAAAAAACAAAAAAAACAAAGTGGAAGTAAAAAAACTATATGAATTTTACCTGGTTTACTTGCACAAATTTTGCTCCATTTTTGAGAGATCTATCGCTGCCCTCAAAAGTGACATTGTGCGGGAGGGCGAAACGCTTTACAACGTTGAGAAATATGAATTGGTCCTCATAGTGTTGAAATTAAGTCTAATAATTTATCAAGTCCTGTTCATGCCCTGATTTTATATACTTGTATCTATCAATAAACATTGTGATACTTGATGTGCCTGAGTGTATCTGAATGCTGAGAGAGGGGTGAGCGGCCGACCCCCTGACGTTTTAGTGCCCTACCAATAGGGTTAATGGGAAAATGCCCCTTGTAAATGAGATCTAAATATATATTATAACTTGTATATTTAACTGTAAAAATGTAATGTATTAAATTAAAAATATAAATTTTATAGCTAATCATGGCCGTAAAACTCCTAGCAGGAAACTCACCGTGTACCCTAAAAACACTACACTAACACATAATAAAGGGTAAAACACCACATATACACCCCCTTACACGGTTCCTAAGTCACCCCCCCCCCCCCCCCCCCCCAAGCCACTGACTGTCCAGGCAGGCTGGGAGTTTAGCAACAGCTGGAGGCACCCTGTTAGGGGTAGTCTATGCCAGTGATTCCCAATGTCCACCCCTATTCAATCCCTAATTTTAGTCCCCAAATGCGCATGGCACTCTCCTTGAAATAAGACAGGGCTCTGAAGTGAAACAGTTTAGAGACTCATATGGGGTATTTCCATACTCGGGAGAAATTGTATTGGGGAAAAAAAAGGTGGTCTAAACCAGCCTGTTAGTGTAAATAAGAAACATCTTTTACAGCAACATGCTGGTGTTGCCCCATACTTTATTTTCACAAGAGCTAAAATGAAAAGAAAAAAAAAATTGTAACAATTTCTCCTGAGTACGGAAATATCCCATATGTGGGCGTAACATGCTCTGCGGGTGCACAACAAGGCTCAGGAGTGAGAGTGCACCATGTACATCTGAGGCCTATACTGGTGATTTGCACAGGGGTGGCTGATTGTTACAGCGGTTCTGACATAAACTCAAAAACCCCCATGTGACCCCATTTTGGAAACTACACCCCTCAAGGAACTTAACAAGGGGTATAGTGAGCCTTAACACCCTACAAGTGTTTGACGAATTTTCATTAAAGTTGGATGGGAAAACTAAAATGTTACCCTAAATTTATTTTCACAAGGGAAAATAGGGGAAAAAGCCCCCCAAAATTTGAAACCCCCATTTCTTCTGAGTATATAAATGCCCCATATGTGTATGTAAAGTGCTCTGCAGGTGAACTACAATGCTCAGAAAGAAGGGGCGTCCTTGGGATTTTGAAGAGAAAATGTGTCCGGTATTGAAGGCCACGTGTGTTTTTACAAAGCCCCCATAGTGCCAGAACAATGGACCCCCCCCCACATGTGACCCCATTTTGGAAACTACACCCCTCATGTAATGTAATAAGGGGTACAGCGAGCATTTACACCCCACAGGTGTCTGACATATTTTTGGAACAGTGGTCCATGAAAATGAGAACATTTTTTCATTTGCACAGCCCACTGTTCCAAAGAAATATCAAATGCCAGTGGAGTGTAAATACTCACTGGTCCCCTTATATTGTGAGGGGTGTAGTTTCCAAAATGGGGTAACGTGGGGGGTGCACTGTTCTGGCACTACGGGGGGCTTTGTAAATGCGCATGGACTTCCATTCCAAACAAATTCTCTTTCCAAGCGCTCAATAGTGCTCCTCTTCTGAGCATTGTAGTTCGCCAGTAGAGCCCTTGACATCCACACATGGGGTATTTCCATACTCAGAAGAAATGGGGTTACAAACTTGGGGCCATTTTCTCCTATTACCCCTTGTAAAATTTTGGGGGAACCAGCATTTTAGTGAGAAAAAAAATTCATTTACACGTCCAACTTTAACAAAAAGTCGTCAAACACCTGTGGGGTGTTGAGGCTCACTGGACCCCTTAATACATTCCCTGAGGGGTGTAGTTTCCAAAATAGTATGCCGTGAGTTTTTTGTCTTTTTGCTGTTCTGGCACCATAGGGGCTTCCTAAATGTGACACGCCCCCCCAAAAAAACACTTCAGAAAAACTCCCAAATCCCATTGTCGCTCCTTCCCTTCTGATCCCTCTACTGCGCCCGCCGAACACTTGACATACACATGAGGTATTTCCTTACTTGAGAGAAATTGGGTTACAAATTTTCGGAAGATTTCTCTCCTTTTACCCCTTGTAAAAATTCAGTAACTGAGTGTAAAAAATGAAGATTTTGAATCTTCTCCAATTTGCTATTCCTGTGAAACACTTAACGGGTTAACAAACCTTTTGAATACTTTGGTGCAGTTTTTATGAGGTCATTTAGGGGGTATTTCTAATATGAAAGCCCTTCAAATCCACTTCAAAACTGAACTGGTCCCTGAAATGTTGATTTTGAAAATTTTATGGAAAATGGCTGCTCTACTTTGAAGCCCTCTGAGGTCTTCCAAAAGTAAAAACATGTCAAATTTATGATGGAAACATAGTAGTAGACATATATTGTATGTGAATCAATACATAATTTATTTGGAATGTCTATTTCTCTATCTGCTCCATTGGGGGGGGGGACACAGACCGTGGGTGTATGCTGCTGTCTCTAGGAGGTGTGACACTATGGCAACAAGAAAGTCAGCTCCTCCCAGCAGGATATACCCGCCTCCAGGCCCTTAGCTAATCAGTTTTAGCTTAGTGTCTGAAGGAGGTGGACATGGTCTGGATTTCTCCAGACCAGGTCTTCCGATTTATTGTTTTCCTAGTTAGGGAATGTTAGTTTTTTATTCCATTTTCTTTCATGTTTTCAGGTGGGGACTCAGGAACTGCGGTTCACTGTTTCCCCATTGCGAGTAAGGGGGCATAGACATTGTGTATATGCGCTGTTCACCCCCCTCTCACAAACGGTCAGTGCCTGGGGTTGTACCTCATGGGTCCGGGTCCCCCTATTCCCTGCTCGTCTCGCTAGCACATGGTAGCTCGGCGTGTTGCAGGTAACAGAAAGCTGACTGAAGACCTCACAGAAGACTTCATGAGGTAAGTTCTTTTGACTGAGGTAAATATATATTCTTCTCCCTTTAGGTGCTGACTTGCAACATCTGTAGACCCTCATTTTGTGTCCCACCTTTCACGGTCCAAGGGGCTGGCCTGTGTTAGGGGTTCTGTTTTTTATTCTAAAAAAAAGGGGGAGCAATGGCATATTGGGGAATGTATGGTTTACTTATGCACATGTGTGAGTTATACTATGCGGCTTACAGTCGCGGCACTTGTACTTTCGGGCGCATGAAGCACCGACTTGCTTTCACTTTCTGCAGCTGCCGGCGGATATGTGTATTGCCCGCTCACTTCCCCGCGGGCGCATATGTAGCTAACATATGCGCTCGGGGCAAGGAGCGGGCGCCATTACTGTGGTTCTTCTCGGCGGCTGTGGCGTTATAGCTCCACCCACAGGGCTGGTGGAGCTTACTGGAGGCGCGAATAGCCCTCCAATCAGCGCTGTGCGTGCGATTCAGGTGGCAGGGGCCAATCAGACAGTGCCCCTGCTCCAGGAACGCCCCTCTCAGGCTATTGGCTAGCCTGTTCTCTCTGTCTGCATAGAGCGGTGTTTCCTCTCAGCAGGGACAGAGTGTTACAGTGTTGGGGGTTAAAATCTTTACTGTCACAGGGGACACAAATCTGTTCCCTCTAAACTGACAGACTGCTAATCTTCTATTTTGTCTGTATGACATATTATTCAAAAAATGCCTGGTTCTGCTGAGCCCACTGGCTCTGGCTGCTCCATTGCTCCCCCAGACCCCCTAGCTTCCCCCGAATGTTACAGTTCTGGTGGATTCAGCCGCCCCTCCAGCCTGGGTTTCTTCCTATTCCAGTGTATGGCTGACTTGACTCAAGTCTCCCTTTCGGTGGCTGAGGCCTCCCATCACAAGGTGTCTACCTTGAAGAGGTCTGCCCTGCGCCAGCCCTCTAGTGGGTCCCGCTCCTCTTTTCCACGAGCCTCACGCTCTCACAAGCGTACTAGGGGTGCTTTTCCTGACTGTTACATTGAGTTTTCAGGTAGACGTGGGCGTCCCCCCGTGGGTCTCGACAGTGTGCCAGTAATAGCCCTGTTGCGGTCGAGAGGAGTCTCAATGATCCCTTACCTGGACGACCTTCTCATCAAGGTTCCCACCAGAGTCCAGACTCTAGAGAATGTTGATCTCTCTCTCTCTAGACCCTGAATCGTTTCGGGTGGATGGTCAACCGGGACAATTCTGTCCTCTCTCCCGCCCAGTCTCTGATTTTTCTTGGGACTTCAATTCAACTCGGCCTCTGCCCGGACTTGCCTTCCGACGGACAAACGTCTGACGCTCCTGTCAGGAGTCCGCTCTCTTCTGGCCCAGGCCCCAGTTTCCATCCGCAATTGCATGGAAGTCTTGGTTCGGCTGGTAGTGGCCATGGAAGCCGTACCCTTTGCCCAGTTTCATTACCGTCCCCTTCAACTGGCGATTCTCTCTCGATGGGACAGATCTCTGTCTCCCGATCGCAAGATTACTCTCCCTCGTCGGATCCGTCAGTCTCTGCTCTGGTGGCTCCGCTCACTTTTCTTCAAGGGCGATCATTTCTTCCCCTCCACTGGCAGGTAGTTACAACGGATGCCAGTCTGTCGGGCTGGGGCGGTGTGTTCAGGGACTGGACGGTTCTAGGCCTCTGGTCTCCCCGGGAAGCCCTTCTTCCGATAAACATCTTGGAACTGAGGGTGATTCTTCTTTGTCTTCTTCTTTGGGAGTCCCTGCTTCAGTCCCGCCCTGTCCGCATCCAGTCGGACAACGTCATGGCCGTAGCGTACACAAATCGTCAAGGCGGCACTCGCTGCTCGGCAGCCATGGCCGAGGTGACAAAGGTTTTTCATCTGGGCGGAAAACAAGGTTCTGGCCATTTGGCGATTCACATTTCGGTG
This sequence comes from Hyla sarda, assembly GCF_029499605.1. Taxonomy (NCBI): domain Eukaryota; kingdom Metazoa; phylum Chordata; class Amphibia; order Anura; family Hylidae; genus Hyla; species Hyla sarda. The sequence continues at coordinate 303,567,501 of NC_079194.1, read as the reverse complement.
TGCTCTTCTGGGATGCGGATTTCCTTAGCCGGTCCTCAGCCAACCCGGAGAGTGGTCCCTGCATCCAGAGGTCTTCGCGCAGATCTGCGACCTCTGGGGCATTCCAGACGTGGACCTCTTCGTGTCTGCACAATCGGAAGATCCTTCCATTTGTGTCAAAGTTCCGGGACCCCCTAGTGATTCCTTGGGCGGGGTTTGCTCTGCCCTATCTGTTCCCTCCCCTTCCGCTCCTTCCCAGGGTTCTGAGGAAGCTCAAAGCGGAGGATGTTCCTGCCATACTGGTAGCTCCAGTTTGGCCTCGTAAGTCGTGGTACGCTGACATGGTCAGGCTCCTGGACAACACTCCACTGCGCCTTCCACTTCGTTCGGACCTGCTGTCTCAGGGTCCTCTTTGCCACCCCATTTTACAGTCGCTGCATTTGACGGAGTGTCGGTTGAGACCGCGGTTTTGAGAACCCGTGGTTTCTCTTCCCAAGTCATTCGCACCATGTTCAGGGCTCGCAAGCCCTCCTCGGCGAAAATTTACCACCGTACCTGGCGATCTTATTTTCATTGGTGTGAAGCTCAGGTCTTGTTTCCTGTTACCTTTTCTGTCCCCCGTCTTCTTGCAGACGGGATTGGGGTTGTCTTTCAGTTCCCTTAAGGGTCAGGTTTCGACCTTTTCTATTCTTTTCCAGCACCCTCTGGCTTCTAATTCTCATGTCCGGACCTTCCTTCAAGGAGTGGCGCATGCTGCCCCTCCTTATCGGTCACCTTCTCCCCCTTGGGACTTGAATCTGCTTCTACTTGTGAACCCCTTGGGACTTGAATCTGCTTCTACTTTTGAACCCCTTAGGGAAGGTGTCCCTTGGCCTCTTTTCTTGGAAAGTGGCGTTTCTTGTTGCTATCACCTCCATTTCCGAATGGAGGTGATAGCAACAAGAAACGCCAGTTTTCTTGTTGATGTCTGAATTGGCAGCTCTCTTCTGCCATTCTCCGTTTCTGGTGATTCACCAGGACAAGGTTGTCTTCCGACCAGATCCTTCCTTTTTGTCTAAGGTTGTTTCGGCCTTTCATCTCAATGAGGACATTGTTCTTCCGTCCTTTTGTCCCGCTCCTTCTCATCCTGAGGAGCGCTTACTACACAAGCTGGATGTGGTTCGGGCTTTTAGGTATCACCTCTCTATCTCCTCTTCGTTTCGTCAGAGCGATTTCTTTTTCGTCCTTACGGAAGGTTGTCATAAGGGACAATCTGCTTCCAAGGCCACCACTTCTCGGTGGATCCGGTCTGCCATTTCAGAAGCCTATCGCTGTAGGGGGAAGATTCTTCCCTTCAGGGTTGTGGCTCATTCTACCCGTTTCTGTTGGGGCATCCTGGGCTCTCCAGAACAAAGCCTCGGCCTCGCAGATTTGCAAGGTGGCTACTTGGTCGTCTTTGCACACTTTCTCGAGGTTCTACCGGGTTTATACTTTCGCATCGGCTGATGCTAGTCTGGGCCGTAAACTGCTGCAGGCGGCAGTGGAACAGCCGTCTGCCTTACTGATTATCTGCCCACCCAAGGGATGGCTTTGGTATGTCCCACGGTCTGTGTCCCCCAATGGAGCCGATAGAGAAAAGGAGATTTTTTAACACTTACCGTAAAATCTCTTTCTCGAAGAATCCATTGAGGGACACAGCTCCCGCCCTTTTGGGTTTCTCTTTGGTTCTCTTTTCGAGGGTGTGTTCAGTTATGTCTTTTCTTCTGGTTCTCGGACAGTTTGTGTTTTTTTTCCTTGACCTGTCGGTCCTCTCCTATTGCTCAGGTACTAAAACTGATTAGCTCAGGGCCTGGAGGCGGGTATTTCTTGCTGGGAGGAGCCGACTTTCTTGTTGCCATAGTGTCACACCTCCTAGAGACAGCAGCATACACCCACGGTCTGTGTCCCCCAATGGATCCTTCAAGAAAGAGATTTTACGGTAAGTGTTAAAAGAATCTCCTTTTTCCTTTATAAGCAAAGTAAAATGCAAAATTTTCAAGTTTTTCATCAAATTTTGGATTTTTTCGCCAAGAAATGATGCAAGTATGGGAAATTCTTACCATTTAACATAAAGTAGAATATGTCACGAAAAACAATCTCTGAATCAGAATGAAAGGTAAAAGCATTCCAGAGTTATTAATGCTTAAAGGGACAGTGGTCAGATGTTCAAAAAATGCTCGGGTCCTTAAGGTGTTAAAAGTTTGAATCACCCCTCGTTATCCATTTAAAACATAACTATAAATATAAACATGTGGTATCGCCACATGTGTAAATATCCGAACTATAAAAATGTTAAACTGCACGGTCAATGGCGTACACGTAAAAAGAAGTCCAAAATAGCGTATTTTTGGTCACTTTTTATACCATAAAAAAATTTATAAAAGGCGGTCAAAAAGTCAGATCAAAACAAAAATAGTAACGATAAAAACTTCAGATCATGGCACCAAAACTGAGCCTTCATCCATCCCCATATGCGATAAAATAGTTATAGGGGGTCAGAGGACTTTTAAACCTTTTCATTTTCGTGCATGTAGTTATGATTTTTTTTTCCCCCAGAAGTAATAAACCTATATAAGTTGGGTATCATTTGAATCGTATGGACATAAAGAGGTGTAATTTGTACCAAAAAATATACTGCATGGAAACGGAAGCCCCCAGAAGTTACAAAATGGTGTGTTTTTTTTTGTTTTTTTTTTTGTTTCGCCATAGATTTTTTGGTAAAATGACTGTCATTACAAATTAGAATTGGTGGCACAAAAAAAGCAATCATATGGGTCTGTAGGTGCAAAATTGAAAGGGTTATGATTTTTAAAAGGTAAGGAGAAAAAAAGAAAATGGAAAAACGCAGAGTCCTTAAAGGAGAACTCCGGAATATAAAAATTGTCCCCCATACTGCCGGCAGTAAAAAAAAATAAAGACGTACATACCTTCCTCCGCTCCTCCGGTAACTGGCTCGTCTCCGCCACGATCCACTTCCTGATTGCCGGTGGTCGGAGAATCATACTGCGCTCAGCTAATCACCAGCCGCAGTGAAGTCAGACTCGGCCGGCGATTGGCTGAGCGGCAGTGTGAAAACGCTTCAGGACACAAAATTCTTTGCTACACCGGCACCTGCAGCCGGGGCCGAAAACGTCACACTGCCGCTCAGCCTATCGTCGTCCGAGTCGGGACTTCGCTGCGGCCGGTGATTGGCTGAGCGCAGTATGATTCATCCGACCACCGGCAACCAGGAAGAGGATCGTGGCGGAGATCGGAGCCGGTTACCGGAGGCCCCGGGGGAGCGGAGGAAGGCATGTACATCTTTATTTTTTTTACTGCCAGCAGTATGGGCCACAATTTTTATGTTCTGGAGTTCTCCTTTAAGGGGTTAATATATAATAAAAAAAATTTTTGTATTGAACAAGTCACCATTTTCCCACTAAATATTTCAGTACATACAACGAGATCACAACAAAAAAGATCAGAAATTAAGTTGTGAAATGATGCAGGGAAAAAGTATTAACCCGTTTACGACCATGGACGTGTATATACGTCCAGTGGGGATGGCCGTTCCCGCACCTGGACGAGTACACACGTCCATTGATCTTGTGGGTACTGCCAAGGGTACCCACGAGATCGCTGCAGGGACCGAAGTAAACCCTTATGGAAGTGACCGAGCTGTAAGGAGTTTGACTGAGGAAGGGGCTCCCTCTGTGTGTCTCCTGCAGCACCCCTCAACGATCAGGGTGCTGCTTATTACCTGGGCAGCTGAGGGTCTTACAAAGACCCCCAGGTCTGCCTAGGTATTTGCCTGTCAGGATGTGCAGTTCAGCACGTCCTGATATACTGCCTGCCAGTGTAAAACTGACAGGCAGCATATAACTGCAATGCTTTATAAGGAGAGAAAAAAAGGAAAAAATTTAATGAATATACATAATGGGTAATGCTGCAGATGCCCCGCTGGCCCAATAGTGAGCTCCCTGCTGCAGTGGGGTAGCTTTGTGTGTCCATTCATAGTGGCGAATTAGCTACCCAGCTGCAGCAGTGCGCTCACTCTTGTAACTGCCAGTGGGACATCCGCAGTGTGAAATATTGTTGGGGGAGAAGCGAAAAGTGGCCCAACAGGACTAAGGCTGCAATATCAATGAAAAAATGCAGTGGTGGAGTGCATGGACAATGCTGGGTTAACGTTGATGTCATCGGGGCACAGTCCAAAGACAGACATGTACGTAGAAAATCAAGAAAGCAGGATTGCACCGGGACTAGCATTCCAGACATCAAAACCAGGTGTAAAGAGGGAGGCGGGGGACGTGAATCGGAACAGTCTGTTTTGCGCTAGTAGCAGCGCTTCTTCAAGCCGGTATACCAGAACAGTCTGTTTCGCGCTAGTAGCAGCGCTTCTTCAAGCCGGTATACCAGAACAGTCTGTTTCGCGCTAGTAGAAGCGCTTCTTCAATCCAGTATTCCAGCTTGAAAAAGCGCTGCTACTAGCGCGAAACAGACTGTTCCGATTCACGTCCCCCGCCTCCCTCTTTAACCTGCTTTTGATGTCTGGAATGCTAGAATAAAGCTCAGTTGAAACCCGGTGAGTGCAGTCCTGCTTTTTTAATTTCCGCAGTGTGAAATATACTGCGTATGCGTCCCGTGTAACCCTACCCTTATTAAATATATATATATTTTTTTACATAGTCCCCATTCATTCTGCAATATGTTAGAGGAGTCAGTCAGCATCACGACAAAAAAGTGACGCAGACGTATACTGTAGCGGCTCCATTCATTTCCGAATGAGACTGCTACAGTATACGGTGGTGTCCCTTTTTTGACTTGACTCCAACGGACACCTCTAACATACTGTAGACATGCAGTAAGAATGGGGACTATCAACCCCCCAAACCCCAACAAAATAAAAAAAAATTCTCCCCCCCCCCCCCCTTTTTAAAGGTGTACTCCACTACGGAGTTCCAAACGCTGGAGCCGGTAGCTCGTGACATCATAGCCCCGCCCCCTCATGACATCACACCCTGCCGCCTCAATGCAAGTCTATGCGAGACGCCCCCTCCCATAGACTTGCATTGAGGGGGCGGGATGTGACACCATGAGGGGGCAAGTTTTTTTTTTGATGAAAGGTACCCTTTAAATAATTTATCCCACAAATGATGCATAAAAAGAATGCACTACTATCCTAAGTGAATACTTTAGGGGGTGCACTTGTGGGGGTGCGTTATGGATCTACCAGCTTCAATCCTTTGCAGGCATGGAGGGGGACTTATAATTTTTTATAATAATGTCCTAAAATCCATATTGGGTTCCTTTCATTTTTGGTCCCACCATGTAGCGATGCAACCAAATATGGCCTAAGTGGTGGTTTTGCCAAACACGGGACGAACAGTGTAATAGAATATGGGGGCGCACTTCCTCCTTTTCAGACGCAACGTAATAAAAAAAAATAATATCTCGCAAATGATGCATTTGTAAAAAAATAAAGCAAATTTAATTTTTTTCCCACTGACTTAGTAACCATTACAGCCACACAAAGGACTCAAAGGACTCACTTTTGGTCTAGATGAATACTTTAGGGGGTGTAGTTTCCAAAATGGGGTCACTTGTGGGGGGGTTCTGTATTTATAATGGTGTCACTTGTGGGGGTTCTGTATTTATAATGGGGTCCCTTGTGGGGGTTCTATATATATATATATATATATATATATATATATATAATGGTGTCACTTGTGGGGGTTCTGTATATATAATGGGGTCACTTGTGGGGGTTCTGTATTTATAATGGGGTCACTTGTGGGGGTTCTGTATTTATAATGGGGTCACTTGTGGGGGTTCTGTATATATAATGGGGTCACTTGTGGGGGTTCTGTATATATAATGGGGTCACTTGTGGGGGTTCTGTATATATATAATGGGGTCACTTGTGGGGGTTCTGTATATATAATGGTGTCACTTATGGGGGGTTCTGTATTTATAATGGGGTCACTTGTGGGGGTTCTGTATATATAATGGGGTCACTTGTGGGGGTTCTGTATATATATAATGGGGTCACTTGTGGGGGTTCTGTATATATAATGGTGTCACTTATGGGGGGTTCTGTATTTATAATGGGGTCACTTGTGGGGGTTCTGTATATATAACAGGGTCACTTGTGGGGGTTCTGTATTTATAAGGGGGTCACTTGTGGGGGTTCTGTATATATATAACGGGGTTACTTGTGGGGGTTGTGTATTTATAATGGGGTCACTTGTGGGGGTTCTGTATATATAACGGGGTCACTTGTGGGGGTTCTGTATATATATAATGGTGTCACTTGTGGGGGTTCTGTATTTATAATGGGGTCACTTGTGGGGGTTCTGTTTGGTTCTGGCAGCTGAAACCCTTTGAAGGCATGAAGTGCGGCCCATAATCGATTCTACCGAAAATGAAGCCCTGAAAAACTAATGGCGCTTTCCTTCTGGGTCCTACCACGCGGCCAAGGAACCAAATATGGCCTAAGCGGGGGTATATCCGAACACGGGACAAGCAGCTCAATAAAACATAGGGGGCATTTATTTCAATATCATAAGCGATGTACAAAAAATATGTCCCAAAAATAAAGCATTGGTGAAAAAAAAATCAAATTTCGAATTTTTGACACTGACTTTGTAATAATTCCAGCCGAAAAACGATTCTGTTAAAATACTCACTGTACCCCCTAGTGAATACCTTGAGGGGTCTAATTTTTAAAATGGAGTCATTTAAGGGGGGGTGTTCCTATGTTCTACCACCTCTAAGTTTCTGCAAACCTTGCATAGCACATGAAAAATGTATGTACTTTTCAAATTTCCAAAATTTTTAAAATTTCAAGTAAAATTGTTAGGCTTCTAATTCATAGGCTTGCATTGAGGGGGCGGGCGTGGGTGGGGGTGGGGGTGACGTCACAATGCTCCAGCCCCGTGATCGCCACTCATCAGACCCGGAGCGAACATGCTCCGGGGACTGATGGTAACGGGGTGCTGCGTGCAAGATCACGGGCCGTGATCAGGCATTTTATCCCCTATATAAGATGTCTTAGCGTCAGAGTATCCCTTTAAAGGGGTACTCCACTGCTCAGCGTTTGGAACAAACTGTCCCGAACGCTGGAGCCGGCACCGGGAGCTTGTGACATCTCAACCCCGCCCCCTCATGGCGTCACACCCAGCCCCCCTCAATTCAAGTCTATGGGGGGGGGGGGGGGGGGGGGGTCACAGTTTGTTCCAAACGCTGAGCACCGGAGTACCCCTTTAAGTTTTATTTCTTTTTCCTATCGGGTGGTTCTGGAGAATTATCCTCTCACCTTATTCCTTATTCAGTGGGGTCGTGAGTGGGACCCACCACACTAATGTAATCCCCTGAGGCATGCGGTCCCCTCCTTCCCAGCCCTTCTCAAGGTAGGTATGTGGGGGGGGGGGGGGAAGAATCCTGCTGGACTCCCGGAGAGGAAAGTATGTAACCTTGATGCTCGCACCGTTCTCTCCTCTAAGGGGTCCTCTTCCCTTCAAGTGTAAGTTTTCCCTCCAATTTATAGTGGCTATGTCCATAGGGTCACCTCTCCCTCATTTGGGTCCATCAGTCCTCCTCTCTGCAGGGTTCTCCCTCCTTTCTATGACACATCTGTAATGGTTCTAATACCCTCCTTCATTGTTTTGGTCCATTTTTTGGCCCCGTGGACCCCTGTCCTCCCCTAGTCTTCACATGTGGTGTCCAGTCATCCTTAGGTAGATTGGGTGCCATCCAACCCCCTTACGGGTGTCATGTCTGTCATTTCTTCTTAGGGCATGTTCACACTTCGGAATTCCGCGAAGTGAACGTTAACATTAGTGTGAATGGGTCTTCTGCGAGACCTGTTCACACTGCGGAATTTCAATTCTGCCGCTGAAATTCTTCCGTGCAAAGAAAGAACTTGTACAATTTTTTGTGCGGAAGTCCAACCGGCAGTCAGGCTGAGACTCCGCTCCGTAGTGTGAACATACCCTTACGTGGTCTCTGTTCCAGCGCAGTCTTCAGGCCCATTTCTTGTTGTCTCTCCAATCCGAACATTGCCGCTGGACTCCGCTATTCGGAGCAGTTCTGTCGGCAATACTATGTGACTGAATAATGGGATACATACGAAGGAACGTGTTATTGCTTTTTCATGCCGTGATGACTAAGGACATGTTTATCCGAAACGCGTAGGCTGCTGCGCTCTGCCTGTATTTTATTATCATGCTTCGATAAAGTGGACTTTTACTTGCTGCTTGGCGCCGAACATCGTTTTCTACATTTGTATTGGAGAGGGGGTGACGCCACCCTACAGCGCAGACACAACGGCGGCAGCGAGGATTTCAGCGGTCTCCTACATATGTCAGAACGACTGAGGTTTAGGAGAGAAAAAAAATAGTGCATGCGATATATATATTTTTTTTTCCTACGATCTCCCAGATCGACTCCGTTCGAGTTTTTTTTTCTCTTGAGCCGAACAGACACTGTTGGGGCCAGGTGGACAGGACGGAAGATAAGCTCAATGTGAACCTAGCCTAATCTCTATAGGGCAGTGGTTCTCCACCTGGGGTACAAGTACCCCTGGGGGTACTTAGCAGTTCCCCAGGGGTACTTAGCAGTTTCACTAGGGGCACTTAGCAGTTCCGCATGGGTACTTAGCAGTTCCCTGGGGGTACTTAACAGTTCTCCGGGGAGAAACCAGAGGAGCAATGGAGCCCAAAAGTGGGACAATATGGCGGCCTACAGCTATATATGGGGCAGTTTGGGGACCTACAGCTATATTTGGGGGCACAGAGGGGGCCTAACAACTTTATGGGGATACAAAGCGGGCACTATTACTAAACATGGGGAGTTTGTAAATAGGTGGGTATTGTACTGCAGAAAGGAGCCAAAAATGGTTGTTTGTCTGGTTCTGTGGAGAAGTCTTGTATGGGGAGAAATCTTCATGGCGGTCTAGGCCAGATAGAGAAGAAAAGTAAACAACTCCGGTTAGAGAAGACGCCACCTGTAAATCGGGGGACTGCGGAGATAGGGAGAGGAACAGGGGCTGTTATAGAGGAAAGTAAAGCTTATGAATTCTAATATAATCATTACAAAATGTCTAATGTGGGGGGACACATTTTTGAGAATGGGCTGTCAAGGGGTACTCAGGCAAAAAAAAGGTTGAGAACCACTGCTATAGGGGCTCCTGGAGAGGCGCAGTAAGGCCCCCATCACCACACACCATTCATCCATTGTTACGGTTCATCATGGAACAAAACAATGGGGGAGATTTATCTAAACCTGTGTAGAGGAAGAGCGGTGCAGTTGTCCATAGCAACCAATCAGATCACTGCTTTCATTTTTAAATAGGCCTGTGAAAAATGAAAGAAGTGATCTGATTGGTTGCTATGGACAACTGCACCGCTCTTCCTGCACTCAGGTTTTGTTAAATCTCCCCCATTGTTTAATTGGAGTAATCTCCTGTTCACTATACAACATCTCTCAGGCTGGTGTCGTCGTAGGGATAAAGTCCTATTACTCACTATCCTAGATCATGGAGTAATTGTTAAAGGGGTACTCCAGCGCTTAGACATCTTATCCTTTATCCAAAGGATAGGGGATAAGATGCCTGATCGAGAGAGTCCCGCCGCTGGGGACCCCCGTGATCTTGCACACTGCACCCCGTTTATAATCAGTCCCCGGAGCGTGTTCGCTCCGGGTCTGATTACTGTCGATCACGGGGCCGGATCGTTGTGATGTCATCCCCGTGTGATGTCACGCTCCGCCCCTCTCGTCACACGGGGCGGAGCCTTGACATCACAACGCTACGGCCCCGTGATCGACGGTAATCAGACCTGGAGCGAACACACTCCGGGGACTGATTTTAATGGGGTGCAGCGTGCAAGATCACGGGACCCCCGCAATCAGGCATCTTATCTCCTATCCTTTGGATAGGGGATAAGATGTCTAAGCGCCGGAGTACCCCTTTAAACAGGTTATTCTCCTCATATGTAGAACACCTGATGTGGCTATGTATAATACCGTCATATTACTCATAATTGTGTTATTCAGGTTACCACCGCCTTTTGCTATATGGAGCACCTAATGTTACCATCACAGGTCACCACCTATTACTTATAAAATTCCTGACATAGCTGCACAGACGGTCACTTAAAGGGGTACTCCGGTGGAATTTATTTATTTATTTATTTATTTTTTAATCAACTGGTGCCAGAAAGTTAAACAGATTTGTAAATTACTTCTATTAAAAAATAGTTATCCTTCCAGTACTTATTAGCAGCTGTATATTACAGAGAAAGTTCCTTTTGGATGTCCAGAGCAGGAGAGATTTGCTGTGACGATTTTCTCCTGCTCTGGACAGTTCCTGAGATGGACAGAGGTGTCAGCAGAGAGCACTGTGGAAAAAAAAAATCCAAAAAGAAAATAACTTTGTACTATTTGGCAGATAAGTACTGGAAGGATAAAGATTATTTTTTTTTTAATAGAAGTAATTTACAAGTCTGTAGCGTATAGATGAGTAGTTCGGCACTGCTAATTTCTGAACCTGAAAGCGGGTGGACACTAAGTCGCTGCAGCGGAGTGGGGATACGGTGGTGCTCGGACTCATGTAGAATATACCATCAGTGCATGAGAAGACAAAGAAAAGTCGGCACTCACCGGGTTTCCAATTCAGCAGATTTTATTGCACGTTGCTCACAGCCGTAATACAATTCTCGGGGAGACGACGTCGTCTCCTCGAGAATTGTATTACGGCTGTGAGCAACGTGCAATAAAATCTGCTGAATTGGAAACCCGGTGAGTGCCGACTTTTCTTTGTCTTCTCATGCACTAATTTACAAGTCTGTTTAACTTTCTGGCACCTGTTGATTAAAAAATAAAATGTTTTTCACCGGAGTACCCCTTTAAACTTCTTTCTGTGGTCGCTTTTTTTGGCATTGCTTTTTTTTCCCACTATTCCACATCCTAATGTGGCAGCCTTGTTGTCCTCTCCTTGGTGGCTCCAGGTAGTTACTTCCTGAGCCCCCATGCTTGGTTCTCTTTGTTTCTGGGACCCTTACCTGGTCCTTGTATCTGATGTTCTCCTAGATCAGTGGTCTTCAACCTGCGGACCTCCAGATGTTGCAAAACTACAACTCCTAGCATGCCCTGATAGCCAACGGCATGCTACCGAACACTAAGGATTCATTCTGCAGCTGGCACCACGGAAATCTATCAGCAGTAGGACCATCACCCTAGACGGCAGAATTGAAGATGCGCGTTCTTTCGGCCGGACGGGAATACAGAATTTCTGTGGAGAGAACCGGTGAGCGGGAAATCCCATTCACATTAATGAAATCTACGAGCAGAGGCCCGAAATGTTACATTGTATCTCTGGGGTTGGCTTCTCATGATGATCGCTCTTCCACAAAAACTTAGTGTCGCCTCCTAGTGTCAACTGCCCAAACCCATAGTGGCCTTCTGAGTAAATCAAATGAGAAAGATTTTACAGGGAAGCAAAAAAATATAAATTCGGTGAACGTAACCTTATACTTTGTCTTATTGGAGCAGATGTCATGGCGGCACTGAGCTATCCTATCATTCAGTGATCTGGAGTATAATACAGGATATAACTCAGGATCAGTAATGTAATGTATGTAAACAGTGATCTCACCAGCAGAATAGTGAGTACAGCTCTGGGGTATAATACAGGATATAACTCAGGATCAGTAATGTAATATATGTAAACAGTGACCTCACCAGCAGAATAGTGAGTACAGCTCTGGGGTATAATACAGGATATAACTCCGGATCAGTACAGGATAAGTAATGTAATGTATGTACACAGTGATCTCACCAGCAGAATAGTGAGTGCAGCTCTGGAGTATAATACAGGATATAACTCAGGATCAGTACAGGATAAGTAATGTCATGTATGTACACAGTGACCTCACCAGCAGAATAGTGAGTACAGCTCTGGGGTATAATGCAGGATATAACTCAGGATCAGTACAGGATAAGTAATGTAATGTATGTACACAGTGACCTCACCAGCAGAATAGTGAGTACAGCTCTGGAGTATAATACAGGTTCACACAAACAACAAAACACAAACAATAAGTCACCATGGAAAAAGTAACATTTAATAAATGAAAAGCCTTTTTTACATTTTAATGGATATCAGAACATTTTCCCTTTAGGTTATAAATCGTTGTAAAGTTTTTCGCTGGAACAAGATGCACAAAATAACGTTCTAAGCAAAGATTTCTATATGTTCTAGAACAACGTAATTCAAATAAAAAAACGCAACATCTGTGAACCTTCCGTGCGACAATATTATATCAGTGTTGGGTCAATCAATGTGCAGATTAATTCTACACAGTCTACTACAGCAGTGTTTCCCATCCAGTGCGCCTCCAGCTGTTGCAAAACTACAACTCCCAGCATGCCCGGACAGCCGAAGGCTGTCCGGGCATGCTGGGAGTTGTAGTTTTGTAACAGCTGGAGGTGCACTGGATGGGAAACACTGCTGTACTGTCTTGGGGAGTCAATCTACGGACACCATGAGGACCACTATAATTTATACTCCAGTCACATCCAAACCTGCAACAATAATTCAGCAAAAAGGCCCAGATCCAGGTTGTTAATGCACTGAAAAGCATTCTCCTATACCAACACTGCTCCAGCAGGGGGCAGCAGAGAGGTTCTCCAACTTTAGTGTAAATGCAGCTTTGGATGTGATTGGAGAAGACAAAAATTTTGAAAAAATAAAAGAAATTGAAATTTTTTTTTTGCAAGGCTACTTAACATTATATCAGGACTAAACTGGTAAAGCAGAGTTCAGAGATGTAGTTGCGCTTAAAAAACAAAAAAAAATTACTTTCGGAAAAAAAAAAAAAAAAAACCTGAGGCAGCACGTAAAAAAAACAAAACAAAAAAAAACTGCTGAAATAACAGTCAGACGTAATAACACTGGGATATTACAAATCGCCAAAGGGTCAGAGTCAAATTTACTGCTGAAACTTCAAGAAAATTTCTGCCCCAGATTCGGTAGTTTTCAAAAATTCAAATTTTTTCTTTTTTTTTTTACATGTATTTGTTTTTTTCATTTTTTTTATTTACATTAAATATATTACAATAAAGTTTCCACATTTTAGTCGCTGTCGTCATCGGATCCTTCGCGCTCGGACTTCTCGTTGTTGGACGCTTCCGCTTCGGACTCGTTTCCTCTGGCCGATCCCTCGTTGCCGGACTCTTGGTCTCGATTGGACTCCGGACTTCGGGAAGCGGCGCGCGACTCGTTATCTGATCCGCCGGATCCGCTTCGCCTCGACCGGACCGATTCGTTGTCGGATCCGGAATCGGCTCGCCGTCTCTTGCGGGCCCAGGTGGCGTTGTCATCGGAATCGTCGCCGGACTGCTGCGATCTTTGGCCGCTGCCGGCATCGCTTCCGGATTTGTTTCCGCCGTCAGAGTCGCTGTCGGACATTATACGCTTCTTGGAAGGTTGGGAGTTGCCGCCGTCCGAGTCGCTGTTGCTGTTTCGGGCGTTTCTAGACACAAGAAGTTTTCCAGTTAGTGATTGTTGTGTTAGTGTGTTGTGCAAGCGTGCACTGTGTTAGGATTGTCTTAGTTAGCGTGACCTGTATAAGCAATTGAATGATTGCTCATACAAGTCCCCTAGAGGGAACTGAAAAAGAAAGTAACTAAAAATGGTAAAAAATTATTAAGAAAAAAGAAAATCGCACCAAAGCAAAAATTCTAAATCACCTCTTTTCCATTTTTAGAATGAAATAAAATAAAGTAATAAATTAATTAAATAAAATAAATTAAATATATGAATAAAATAATACATTAAATAAATGAAATAAAATAAATACAATAAAATAATAAATAAATACAATATCTGCTATTGCTGCATGTGGAAATATCTGAACTATTATTGGTCACATCTTATGTCTGAACATTTTTTTTTTTTTATTTTTTTTTTTTTTAACTGATCTAAGCCAAAATGGTAACCAATAAAAACTACAGATCACAGCGAAAAAGGAAGCCCTCTCTGAGCCCCCACAGTCCAAACTATAAAGACATCATAGTGGGGTCAGAATAGGGAGCACCTTACGCCCCCTGCCGCCTGGTCCTGAATGCACCAGAATGTACCCTGGAGTGTTTCGGGTCTATGAAGCGAGCGCATGAGCTGGGCTTGTTCCATGGGCGCTGAGTGACAGCTGCTATTGGCAGCCAGGACCTCAAGGCTAATGACTAGAGATGAGCGAACTTACAGTAAATTCGATTCGTCACGAACTTCTCGGCTCGGCAGTTGATGACATCCTGCGTAAATTAGTTCAGCCTTCAGGTGCTCCGGTGGGCTGTAAAAGGTGGATACATTCCTAGGAAAGACTCTCCTAGGACTGTACCCACTTTTCCAGCCCACCGGAGCACCTGAAAGCTGAACTAATTTATGCAGGAAAAGTCATCAACTGCCGATCCGAGAAGTTCGTGACGAATCGAATTTACTGTAGGCTCGCTCATCTCCACTAATGACTGACATCGGCAATCGGAATGCTGCCCATCATTAGACAGGTGGCAGTTAGTTTTTGGTGCTCATCGGACCCCCACAGCACAATCGCTGGGGTCCGATGAGTTACAATGGCGGCTGCTGCTGTATCATCGCTCTACCAATAGAGCGCTGCTCTCCCTGTACAATGCTACAGCATAGAACTGTACAGTGACGTCACGGCCACACGCCCTCGTGACATCACACCACGCTCCCTCAATGCAAGTCTATGGGAGGGGGCGTGGCGGCCCCCTCCCATAGACTTGCATTGAGGGAGCGTGCCTTTGACATCCCAACGCCATCACCCAGCATTCTATATGAACGTCGGGTGCTGCACAAAGACCTTTGGATAGGGGATAAGATGTCTAGGGGTGGAGTACCCCTTTAAGTCCTATGTGCGTCACTCTTACCCTTCATCGGCAATTTTGAGCTTGTCCTCGTCTGAAGAGTCATCGCTGGAGGAGATCATGGCTTTTGACTTGATCTTTCCCTTCATGGAGGGCGGAGTTCTCTCAACTTTAGCCGGCTGAGAAGAGAAGAGATGGGGATTTATTTAGGGGAAAAAAAACACAACAATCAATAGGGCAGTGATTCCCAACCAGCTGGGGAGCTGCTGAGACAACATCATACTGACAAGGAGAGGACTACACAACTTCCTGTAATAAAAGAGGGAGGAACTGGGGGGCTGCTGAAACACCACTACACTGGCAATGAGAGGACTACACAACTTCCTGTAAGGGGTAAATTCCCCAAAAGCACTTGATAACACAAGTACAACTTCCCTATGCCTGCACAGTACCACTTGTCTATGTCTCCTCCCTATGCCTGCACAGTACCACCTCTTTGTCTCTTCCCTATGCATGCACAGTACCACTTCTCTGTCTCTTCCCTATGCATGCACAGTACCACTTCTGTCTTATCACTCTGCCTGCACAGTACCACTTCTCTGTCTCTTCCTATACCTGCACAGTACCACTTCTCCATGTCTCTTCCCTATATCTGCACAGTACCACTTGTCTCTTCCCTATACCTGCACAGTACCACTTGTCCCTTCCCTATACCTGCACAGTACCACCTCTGTCTCTTCCCTATACCTGCACAGTACCACCTCTGTCTCTTCCCTATACCTGCACAGTACCACTTCTCTGTCTCTTCCCTATACCTGCACAGTACAACTTCTCTTTGCCTCTTCCCTCCTGCACAGCACAGTACCACTTCTCCCTATAAACTTCAGGAAGAACATTCTTTTAGCCTTTTCTTATATCTGTGACTGGGAAAGCTGAGTGCCGAACCAGCCACCAGCAGGGCAATCACTCGGCTTTCCAGGAGATGCTCATTTTAAACATGAATTATCTTTTTCAACTACTGCAAAACTACAACTCCCAGCATGGTCCTGACAGCTTTAGCTGTATTCTGAAGATTGTTTCCCAACCAGTGCTCCTCCAGCTGTTGCAAAACTACAACTCCAAGCATGCCCGGACAGCCAACGGCTGTCCGGGCATGCTGGGAATTGTAGTTTTGCATCAGCTGGAGGCACCCTGGTTGTGGAAACACTGATCTAACTTGATGGCTTCTTCTGTTGGATGTCAGAAGAGAGAAGGTCGGGCAAGTGCCCCTCTGCAGAATACATGTGCTAGTGAATAAGGGTATGGGGGAGTACATGCTGGGAGTTATAGTTTTGAAAGCACATACCTGCACAACATAACCCCTAAACTAGGGTGACACCCAACCTGTAGTTCTACTAAATGCACATGGCGGCTGTCAGACAGATGGGGGCGCATGACCCAGAGCATCTATTATATCCTCCATCACATCGGCAGGGGGCACTTATTTACCCTCTCCTTCCTCTTGGGTGGTCTCTTTTTACCACGAGGACGATCGTCGTCATCATCTGATCCTCCTTCACCGGACTTCTGCGGCCTGAATAGGAAGAAAATGGCGGAGATAACCATCAGTAAAGTCGGGTGACGACAGATACGACCACTTAATACCGCTTCCATGGGGGGCGTCGCGCAACTGTTACCCAGGTTTCCAATCATTCTGCCAGAAACGGGGGCTGGGGTGGGATGATGTTATGCAGAATAACTAAGTCTAAGGATGCAAAACTGCAAGAGCGGCCATATTGGCACCAACCCAGCTAAGACGACACCTCGTAGGAGAGTCCTACCGTATGGAGTGTATATGGCGGCACTTACCTCCTCCTCCTCTTTTTGGTCTTCTTCTCACCCTCGTTGTCGTCTCCTCCGTCCTCTCCTCCGCTGCTGCTCCCGCCCTTCCTCTTTCTCTTCTTCTTGGAGGGCAGGTCCTCATCAGAGTCGTCATTGACGAACTCCTCGAACTCCCCGTTCTTTTTGGATCTCTGTGGGGAGAGGAGAAGATGAAGACGATTGGCGCAGGAGATGGCGGCCGCCCGCAGATCGTATACAGGAGACTGGTGAGACTCACCCGTCCTCCGCCGCGCTTCTTCTCTTTAGGAGTCTCCATTTCCCCAGTGAACTGTAAGATGTTCTTGGTCTTCTCCACGTACTGCGCTCTCTGCTCCAGAAGCTTCTTCTGCTCCTCCACCTCCTTCAGACGCTTCTCTTCCTACAAAATAAATGATCAGTGATGAAGATCAGAGGCCGGGGCTCTTCCGGATGGTTCTGCTGAAAACAAGTCCATCAGTTTCCTCCTCTGCACCACTTCCCACCACTCGTAACCCCCTCTATGCCCTGCACCTCCCTTTTGCTCCTTATCACCTCCTATGAGCCCCTTAAACCCCTTACGGCCTCCAGTCAGCCCCTCCTCCCCTCGCGGCCTCCAGTCAGCCCCTCCTCCCCTCGCGGCCTCCAGTCAGCCCCTCCTCCCCTCGCGGCCTCCAGTCAGCCCCTCCTCCCCTCGCGGCCTCCAGTCAGCCCCTCCTCCCCTCGCGGCCTCCAGTCAGCCCCTCCTCCCCTCGCGGCCTCTAGTCAGCCCCTCCTCCCCTCGCGGCCTCCAGTCATCTTCTCCGCCCCCTACAGCCTCTCGTTATTCCCTCCTCCCTTGCTCTCCAATCTCTCCCTCATGACCCCCGGACCCCGCACCTGTTCCTTCATCAGCTTCTGGCGCAGCAGCTCCTTCTCCTGCTCCTGTTTGGCGCGCAGCTCCTTCTCCTCCTCGTCCTGCTTACGGGCTCGAGCCACGTGATACTGAGCCTGACTCAAAAGATCGGAGCATTGCCTGTAACATGGAGGACGGACGATTATAACGAGGCACCGGGCTCACGTACCCCCATAACTGCAGCACGTACACACCATAACCCCCCATCATCACATCACATCCACCCCATAACCCCCATCATCACCCCCATCATCACACCATCACCCCCATCATCACACCATCACCCCATCACCCCCATCATTACACCATCACCCCCATCATCACACCATCACCCCCATCATCACACCATCACCCCCATCATCACACCATCACCCCCATCATCACACCATCACCCCCATCATTACACCATCACCCCCATCATTACACCATCACCCCCATCACCACACCATCACCCCCATCACCACACCATAACCCCCATCATCACATACACACCATAGGCCCCATCATCACACCATCACCCCCATCATCACACCATCACCCCCATCATCACACCATAACCCCCATCATCACACCATCACCCCCATCATTACACCATCACCCCCATCATTACACCATCACCCCCATCATTACACCATCACCCCCATCATCACACCATAACCCCCATCATCACACCATAACCCCCATCATCACACCATCACCGCCATCATCACACCATAACCCCCATCATCACACCATAACCCCCATCATCACATCACGTACCGGGCCTCAGAAGCCGCAAGAGCCAAATCAAATCTCATCTTGTCTCCAACTTTACTCAAATAATTGAAATATCTGCAGAGGAAACAGTGACAGGTTAGATGTTCTTCTCCAGACCTCTAGGTGGCGTCTCACACAATATGGCGTCTATAGTCGCCCCCGCTCACCGATGCGCCAGCTCCAGCTCTTTGACGGCGTTCAGCACTTCCTTCAGGTTACTCTTCTCGTCTTTCAGCACGGAGGTGGCGAGTCTCTGCAGCACCAAGGCCACGTTAAACATGAGAACGGTGTCATTGGGGGTCACATGACGGGCCTGCGAGGTCAGAGGTCAGATACTGAATCAAGAATCCCAGTAATTGTCTAATGCAGTTTGTCCTGACCCAGTCCGGCTGACACAGTCCACAGGACAATAACATAACAATACAAAAAGGTTTGTGCAGCAGTGGGTAGTATTAGAAATCATGTAAAGGTTTATGTGTATGTCTTGTGCTTACCTGTTTTAGCTGATGTGGCAGGCATGTTTTTTTTTTTGTAATTAATAATGATTGCAAATGTTAGGCAAAAGGTAAATTTTACCTATACGCACATTATATAACTACTATATATATCCTGATCCCATAGATATAGGAACAGTATACAGATAGAGCTGGAGGGGAGGTGTATGACTACTATATATCCTGATCCCATAGAGATAGCAGCAGCAGCAGTATATAGATCTGGAGGGGAGGTGTATAACTACTATACATCCTGATCCCATAGAGATAGCAGCAGTATACAGATAGAGCTGGAGGGGAGGTGTATAACTGCTATATATCCTGATCCCATAGATATAGCAGCAGCAGTATATAGATAGAGCTGGAGGGGAGGGGTCTGGGAGATAGCAGGTGATGTCATCCTGTAGCCCACAGGAAGCCAGCTGACCCAGGGCTGACCACTTCCTCTGACACTTATCACTGTAATTTTCCATGGGTCAGACTGGCGATCACATGACCAAGTTACAGTAATAAAATGCATGGATGCAGTTGTGCTGGAATAAAACAGATAGTGCTGCAGAACTGGTGATTGTGAATGTACAGGATATGGGCAGAAAAAAAAAAAAAAAGTTCTCTAATGGAATGCCCTGCGCAAAACAATGACAAGACAATGAGCGCTTGCTGTCAGTGAATAGACACCGATGTACGTTACCTTCAGCAGGATCTGCTTACACTCCTGCAGCTTCCCACACTTGAACAGGGCTCGGGCCAGGTAGAGGAGAACCTCCGTGTTCTGGTGCTTGTAGAACTTGCGCAGACAGTTTTCGTACTACGGGAGGAAAAGAACAATATGGAGGCGGTGAAGTCCGGTATGGGGGGGGGGGGGGGGGGGGGGGAACGACATGCGGCCCAGACATGCGGAGCGCTTCCTTAACCTACCATCTGAACTGCGCTGATGTATTGCTTCTGCTCCACATAGATATGGGCCAGGTTGAGCCACACGTCGCTGATCTCCGCAGTCGCCTCTCTGACCTGGGCGAAGACGTCGCGGGCTTCTCGCACGTAACCCTTGTGCGCCAATACGGCCCCTAAAAGGATTAAGGGTGCGTAACTGTCAGCAAATTGGTGAAGGAAAAGTTCTCCAGATACCCTGTATACCAGTGGTTCTCAACGGGGGGTGCTTAGAAAGTCCCCAAGGGGGGTGCTTAGAAAGTCCCCAAGGGGGGTGCTTGGATGTCAGAGGAGAGAAGGGTCGGGCAAGTGTCCCCCTGCAGAACACATGTACTACAGCATGGGGAGTGCATGCTGGGAGTTGTAGTTTGGGTCTCACCGCTCTACACATACCGATGCCATTTGCTGCATACAGGTTCTTGGAGTCGTTCCGGAGCACCTGCTTATAGATGGCCAGAGCGCGATCCTGGTGACGCTTTTCCTGCAGGAGAAAGATGAATCTATAATTCTCCACAATAAGTGACAGATCCCAGCTATGGGGGTGAAGGATGGCGGATCTCTGCAGTCATGTGACGCACTGACCTTCTCCCGGTCTCGGGTGGGTTGGTGCAGCGTCTGCAGCCACACGTTGCCCAGCGCCAACATGGAGTAGGTGTCGTTCTGGGTGGACGGCTGCTTCAGGATCCTCTCAAACTTCTTCTGGCCGGGGCCCCACTCCTGCTTGGCCAAATGGAGGTTTCCGATCAAGGACCAAGCATCCGGGTGATCCTGAGAGACAGAGAGAGAGAAGAGACTCACTACACGGAACGACCCCTGACCCCGAGATCAGGAGCGGAGAACAGACTCTACCTGGTTAATCTGAAGAGCCTCTTTAAACCAATCAGAAGCTTCATAGAAATTCCCCTTGTCTCTGGCCATCGCTCCAAGACGCAAGTAACCTGAGCGGAAGAGAAAATGGTTAGTTATATCCTGTATTATACTCCAGAGCTGTACTCACTATTCTTCTGGTGAGGTCACTGTGTACATACATTACATTACTTATCCTGTACTGATCCTGAGTTATATCCTGTATTATACTCCAGAGCTGTACTCACTATTCTGCTGGTGAGGTCACTGTGTACATACATTACATTACTTATCCTGTACTGATCCTGAGTTATATCCTGTATTATACTCCAGAGCTGTACTCACTATTCTGCTGGTGAGATCACTGTGTACATACATTACATTACTTATCCTGTACTGATCCTGAGTTATATCCTGTATTATACTCCAGAGCTGTACTCACTATTCTGCTGGTGAGATCACTGTCTACATACATTACATTACTTATCCTGTACTGATCCTGAGTTATATCCTGTATTATACTCCAGAGCTGTACTCACTATTCTGCTGGTGAGGTCACTGTGTATATACATTACATTACTTATCCTGTACTGATCCCGAGTTACATCCTGTATTATACTCCAGAGCTGTACTCACTATTCTGCTGGTGAGGTCACTGTGTACATACATTACATTACTTATCCTATACTGATCCCGAGTTATATCCTGTATTATACTCCAGAGCTGTACTCACTATTCTGCTGGTGAGGTCACTGTGTACATACATTACATTACTTATCCTGTACTGATCCTGAGTTATATCCTGTATTATACTCCAGAGCTGTACTCACTATTCTGCTGGTGAGGTCACTGTGTACATACATTACATTACTTATCCTGTACTGATCCTGAGTTATATCCTGTATTATACTCCAGAGCTGTACTCACTATTCTTCTGGTGAGGTCACTGTGTACATACATTACATTACTTATCCTGTACTGATCCTGAGTTATATCCTGTATTATACTCCAGAGCTGTACTCACTATTCTGCTGGTGAGGTCACTGTGTACATACATTACATTACTTATCCTGTACTGATCCTGAGTTATATCCTGTATTATACTCCAGAGCTGTACTCACTATTCTGCTGGTGAGATCACTGTGTACATACATTACATTACTTATCCTGTACTGATCCTGAGTTATATCCTGTATTATACTCCAGAGCTGTACTCACTATTCTGCTGGTGAGATCACTGTCTACATACATTACATTACTTATCCTGTACTGATCCTGAGTTATATCCTGTATTATACTCCAGAGCTGTACTCACTATTCTGCTGGTGAGGTCACTGTGTATATACATTACATTACTTATCCTGTACTGATCCTGAGTTACATCCTGTATTATACTCCAGAGCTGTACTCACTATTCTGCTGGTGAGGTCACTGTGTACATACATTACATTACTTATCCTATACTGATCCCGAGTTATATCCTGTATTATACTCCAGAGCTGTACTCACTATTCTGCTGGTGAGGTCACTGTGTACATACATTACATTACTTATCCTGTACTGATCCTGAGTTATATCCTGTATTATACTCCAGAGCTGTACTCACTATTCTGCTGGTGAGGTCACTGTGTACATACATTACATTACTTATCCTGTACTGATCCTGAGTTATATCCTGTATTATACTCCAGAGCTGTACTCACTATTCTGCTGGTGAGATCACTGTCTACATACATTACATTACTTATCCTGTACTGATCCTGAGTTATATCCTGTATTATACTCCAGAGCTGTACTCACTATTCTGCTGGTGAGATCACTGTGTACATACATTACTTATCCTGTACTGATCCTGAGTTATATCCTGTATTATACTCCAGAGCTGTACTCACTATTCTGCTGGTGAGGTCACTGTGTACATACATTACATTACTTATCCTGTACTGATCCCGAGTTATATCCTGTATTATACTCCAGAGCTGTACTCACTATTCTGCTGGTGAGGTCACTGTGTACATACATTACATTACTTATCCTGTACTGATCCTGAGTTATATCCTGTATTATACTCCAGAGCTGTACTCACTATTCTGCTGGTGAGGTCATTGTAAATACATTACATTACTTATCCTGTACTGATCCTGAGTTATATTCTGTATTATACTCCAGAGCTGTACTCACTATTCTGCTGGTGGGTCACTGTGTATATACATTACATTACTTATCCTGTACTGATCCTGAGTTATATCCTGTATTATACTCCAGAGCTGTACTCACTATTCTGCTGGTGAGGTCACTGTGTATATACATTACATTACTTATCCTGTACTGATCCTGAGTTATATCCTGTATTATACCCCAGAGCTGTACTCACTATTCTGCTGGTGAGGTCACTGTGTATATACATTACATTACTTATCCTGTACTGATCCTGAGTTATATCCTGTATTATACTCCAGAGCTGTATTCACTATTCTGCTGGTGAGGTCACTGTGTACATACATTACATTACTTATCCTGTACTGATCCTGTATTATACCCCAGAGCTGCACTCACTATTCTGCTGGTCTACAACTTACAGTCTACATAGTTGGGATGTTCCCTCAGGATGTTCTTGTACAGTTTCTCGGATTCGTGGAATTCGCACAGCGCCTCGTACAGTCTGGCCAGGTTGTAGTTTGTGGTGACGGAAATGGCGCTGTAGTAATGTTCGTCGTGTTCGGCTTCTGCTTTAGCGCGATCCAGGGAAGCCAAGAAATATTTCTGTAAACATGATAAATAGTCTGAGGATGGCGCCGGATGAGGAAGAATAGGGAACCATATTGTTATACGCTATTTATATCAGTTTTGTTTTATTTTAACAGTTAAAAATAAATTTAAAAAATAGCATTTTTGTAAAGTAATAAAATCCGAGATTTTAGATTTATTTTATTTTTTTTTAGAACTTTTAGATTTTTTTCCTGATATATGAAGTGACTCCCCTCCCAATAATAGTAAACAAACCAAATGTGATGGAGACTCGCTCCTCCTCTCCCTGCTCTGTGTCATGTGATGGAGACGTGCTCCTCCTCTCCCTGCTCTGTCTCATGTGATGGAGACGCGCTCCTCTCCCTGCTGTGTCATGTGATGTGATGTAGACGCCCTCCTCTCCCTGCTCTGTCTCATGTGATGGAGACGCGCTCCTCCTCTCCCTGCTCTGTGTCATGTGATGGAGACGCGCTCCTCCTCTCCCTGCTCTGTGTCATGTGATGGAGACGTGCTCCTCCTCTCCCTGCTCTGTCTCATGTGATGGAGACGCGTTCCACTCCCTGCTGTGTCAAGTGATGGAGACGCGCTCCTCTCCCTGCTGTGTCATGTGATGTGATGTAGACGCCCTCCTCTCCCTGCTCTGTGTCATGTGATGGAGACGCGCTCCTCTCCCTTCTCTGTCTCATGTGATGGAGACTCGCTCCTCTCCCTTCTCTGTCTCATGTGATGGAGACGCGCTCCTCTCCCTTCTCTGTCTCATGTGATGGAGACTCGCTCCTCTCCCTTCTCTGTCTCATGTGATGGAGACGCCTTCCTCTCCCTTCTCTGTCTCATGTGATGGAGACGCCTTCCTCTCCCTTTTCTGTGTCATGTGATGGAGACGCGCTCCTCAGACTTTTCCTGGTTCGATATCCTGATCCGTCGGGGTCTGAACACTAAGACTTCCCATGATTAAAAGGACACGGGAAAAGTTTACCCCCAGTGACAGCGCCCCCCAGGACCATATACCTTTGCTTCCCCAAGGTTGCCCAGGCGGTAGTGAAGAGCCCCAACGTTATTCAGGATCTCCGGGGGGACGTCCGCCTGCACCTTTTCCTGCAGGATCCGTGTGGCTGTGCCGTAGGCGGAGAGTGCATTCTGGGAGGAAACATAAGGAGGTCAGAGGTCACAGACATCAGACGTACAACCCCCACCCAATATAGTATAATCCCTCACCTGAATATCCGTCTGCTCCAAGATCTGCGCCAGTTCGATCCAGGCCTCCACATCATCCGGGTACTGCTCTGTGACCTTCTTCAGATGACTCTGCGGAGAGAAAGCACCGAATGAGGAGAAATTACCCAAGAATTGTCTGCTCCACATTGTCTGTGTACTGTGCCCCCAAGGGATAATCTGCACCCATGTGTGCTGTGCCACCCAGGGATAATCTGCACCCATGTGTACTGTGCCCCCAGGGATAATCTGCACCCATGTGTACTGTGCCCCCAAGGAATAATCTGCACCCATGTGTACTTCACCCCCCAAGGGATAATCTGCTCCCATGTGTACTGTGCCCCCCCCCCAGGGATAATCTGCACCCATGTGTACTGTGCCCCAAGGGCTAATCTTCTCCCATGTGTACTGTGCCCCCCCAAGGGATAATCTGCACCCATGTGTACTGTGCCCCCCAGGGATAATCTGCACCCATGTGTACTGTGCCCCCCAGGGATAATCTGCACCCATGTGTACTGTGCCCCCCAGGGATAATCTGCACCCATGTGTACTGTGCCCCCCAGGGATAATCTGCACACATGTGTACTGCGCGCCCCCCCCCCCCCCCCCAGGGATAATCTGCTCCCATGTGTACTGCCCCCCCCCCCCCAGGGATAATCTGCTCCCATGTGTACTGCCCCCCCCCCCCCCCAGGGATAATCTGCTCCCATGTGTACTGTGCCCCCCAGGGATAATCTGCACCCATGTGTACTGTGCCCCCCAGGGATAATCTGCTCCCATGTGTACTGTGCCCCCCAGGGATAATCTGCTCCCATGTGTACTGTGCCCCCAGGGATAATCTGCTCCCATGTGTACTGTGCCCCCCAGGGATAATCTGCTCCCATGTGTACTGTGCCCCCCAGGGATAATCTGCTCCCATGTGTACTGTGCCCCCAGGGATAATCTGCTCCCATGTGTACTGTGCCCCCAGGGATAATCTGCTCCCATGTGTACTGTGCCCCCCAGGGATAATCTGCTCCCATGTGTACTGTGTCCCCCCCCCCCCCCAGGGATAATCTGCCCCCACCCACACACTGCATCGCCTCAGACACGTGCTCCTCTCACCTTTGCGATGTCCCTCTTCTCCTGGTCCTCGGAGGCGGCATACAGGGACCCCAGGATCTTCATGGTCTCGTAGTTGTTGGGATAAGCCTTGAGGACTTTCTCGAAGCACTGAGCGGCATTCTCCTTGTCCCCTCTGTAGATATACATCTGCCCCAGACCGAAAAACGGCAGCACGAAGGAGGCGGCGGCAAACTGCGTGGCCTGGTAGTAATACTGGAAGGCCTGATCGTAATCCTCCTGAGATACGAGAGATGACAACGGTGAGAGGGGTCACACACCCCGAGGAGACCCCCAACCCAAGGGACAGAGCCCCCTCCCTTACCTGTACATGGAACGACCGGGCCAGCTGGTAGCAGCTCTCCGCCTGCATGGCCTCCACCTCGGTGTTGTGAAACGCATGGAGAGCCAAATGCTGAACCTTACTGTAATCCTGGGGGAGGAGCCAAAGCGCAATAAGAGGAGCGGTCACATAATATATATATATCTGGAGCGTTATAAGGGGAGCGGTCACATAATATATATCTAGAGCGTTATAAGAGGAGCGGTCAGATATAATATACATATCGGGAGAGTTATAAGAGGAGCAGTCACATATATATATCTAGAGCGTTATAAGAGGAGCGGTCAGATATAATAATATACATATCGGGAGAATTATAATAGGACGCGGTCAGATATAATATACATATCGGGAGAGTTATAAGAGGAGCGGTCACAAAATATATATCTGGAGCGTTATAAGAGAGCGGGTCACATAATATATATATTATATATATATCTGGAGCGTTATAAGAGGAGCGGTCAGATATAATATATATCTGGAGCGTTATAAGGGGAGCAGTCACAAATAATATACATATCGGGAGAGTTATAAGAGGAGCAGTCACATATATAATATATATCTAGAGCGTTATAAGAGGAGCAGTCACATAATATATATTTCTGGAGCATTATAAGAGGAGCGGCTGATATAATCACATATGATGTAATATATAGAGATTATATCAGTACTGAAGCGTTATAAGAGGAGCGGCTGATATCAGTCACATATGATGTAATATATAGAGGTTATATCAGTACTGAAGCGTTATAAGAGGAGCGGCTGATATCACATATGATGTAATATATAGAGGTTATATCAGTACTGGAGCGTTATAAGAGGAGCGGCTGATATCAGTCACATATGATGTAATATATAGAGGTTATATCAGTACTGGAGCGTTATAAGAGGAGCGGCTGATATCACATATGATGTAATATATAGAGGTTATATCAGTACTGAAGCGTTTATAAGAGGAGCGGCTGATATCAGTCACATATGATGTAATATATAGAGGTTATATCAGTACTGGAGCGTTATAAGAGGAGCGGCTGATATCATCACATATGATGTAATATATAGAGATTATATCAGTACTGAGCGTTATAAAGAGGAGCGGCTGATATCAGTCACATATGATGTTAATATATAGAGGTTATATCAGTACTGGAGCGTTATAAGAGGAGCGGCTGATATCACATATGATGTAATATATAGAGGTTATATCAGTACTGAAGCGTTATAAGAGGAGCGGCTGATATCAGTCACATATGATGTAATATATAGAGGTTATATCAGTACTGGAGCGTTATAAGAGGAGCGGCTGATATCATCACATATGATGTAATATATAGAGATTATATCAGTACTGAAGCGTTATAAGAGGAGCGGCTGATATCAGTCACATATGATGTAATATATAGAGGTTATATCAGTACTGGAGCGTTATAAGAGGAGCGGCTGATATCAGTCACATATGATGTAATATATAGAGGTTATATCAGTACTGGAGCGTTATAAGAGGAGCGGCTGATATCACATATGATGTAATATATAGAGGTTATATCAGTACTGAAGCGTTATAAGAGGAGCGGCTGATATCAGTCACATATGATGTAATATATAGAGGTTATATCAGTACTGGAGCGTTATAAGAGGAGCGGCTGATATCATCACATATGATGTAATATATAGAGATTATATCAGTACTGAAGCGTTATAAGAGGAGCGGCTGATATCAGTCACATATGATGTAATATATAGAGGTTATATCAGTACTGGAGCGTTATAAGAGGAGCGGCTGATATAACCTCTATATATTACATCATATGTGATGATATCAGCCGCTCCTCTTATAACGCTCCAGTACTGATATAATCTCTATATATTACATCATATGTGATGATATCAGCCGCTCCTCTTATAACGCTCCAGTACTGATATAATCTCTATATATTACATCATATGTGATGATATCAGCCGCTCCTCTTATAACGCTCCAGTACTGATATAACCTCTATATATTACATCATATGTGATGATATCAGTACTGGAGCGTTATAAGAGGAGCGGCTGATATCATCACATATGATGTAATATATAGAGATTATACAGTACTGAAGCGTTATAAGAGGAGCGGCTGATATCAGTCACATATGATGTAATATCTAGAGGTTATATCAGTACTGGAGCGTTATAAGAGGAGCGGCTGATATCAGTCACATATGATGTAATATATAGAGGTTATATCAGTACTGGAGCGTTATAAGAGGAGCGGCTGATATAACCTCTATATATTACATCATATGTGATGATATCAGCCGCTCCTCTTATAACGCTCCAGTACTGATATAACCTCTATATATTACATCATATGTGACTGATATCAGCCGCTCCTCTTATAACGCTTCAGTACTGATATAATCTCTATATATTACATCATATGTGATGATATCAGCCGCTCCTCTTATAACGCTCCAGTACTGATATAACCTCTATATATTTACATCATATGTGATGATATCAGTACTGGAGCGTTATAAGAGGAGCGGCTGATATCATCACATATGATGTAATATATAGAGGTTATATCAGTACTGGAGCGTTATAAGAGGAGCGGCTGATATCACATATGATGTAATATATAGATTATATCAGTACTGGAGCGTTATAAGAGGAGCGGCCGATATCACATATGATGTAATATATAGAGGTTATATCAGTACTGGAGCGTTATAAGAGGAGCGGCTGATATCATCACATATGATGTAATATATAGAGATTATATCAGTACTGAAGCGTTATAAGAGGAGCGGGCTGATATCATCACATATGATGTAATATATAGAGATTATATCAGTACTGGAGCGTTAATAAGAGGAGCGGCTGATATCAGTCACATATGATGTAATATATAGAGGTTATATCAGTACTGGAGCGTTATAAGAGGAGCGGCTGATATAACCTCTATATATTACATCATATGTGATGATATCAGCCGCTCCTCTTATAACGCTCCAGTACTGATATAACCTCTATATATTACATCATATGTGACTGATATCAGCCGCTCCTCTTATAACGCTTCAGTACTGATATAATCTCTATATATTACATCATATGTGATGATATCAGCCGCTCCTCTTATAACGCTCCAGTACTGATATAACCTCTATATATTACATCATATGTGATGATATCAGTACTGTAGCGTTATAAGAGGAGCGGCTGATATCATCACATATGATGTAATATATAGAGATTATATCAGTACTGAAGCGTTATAAGAGGAGCGGCTGATATCAGTCACATATGATGTAATATATAGAGGTTATATCAGTACTGGAGCGTTATAAGAGGAGCGGCTGATATAACCTCTATATATTACATCATATGTGATGATATCAGCCGCTCCTCTTATAACGCTCCAGTACTGATATAATCTATATATTACATCATATGTGATATCAGCCGCTCCTCTTATAACGCTCCAGTACTGATATAATCTCTATATATTACATCATATGTGATGATATCAGCCGCTCCTCTTATAACGCTCCAGTACTGATATAACCTCTATATATTACATCATATGTGACTGATATCAGCCGCTCCTCTTATAACGCTTCAGTACTGATATAATCTCTATATATTACATCATATGTGATGATATCAGCAGCTCCTCTTATAACGCTCCAGTACTGATATAACCTCTATATATTACATCATATGTGATGATATCAGTACTGGAGCGTTATAAGAGGAGCGGCTGATATCATCACATATGATGTAATATATAGAGGTTATATCAGTACTGGAGCGTTATAAGAGGAGCGGCCTGATATCACATATGATGTAATATATAGATTATTTCAGTACTGGAGCGTTATAAGAGGAGCGGCCGATATCACATATGATGTAATATATAGAGGTTATATCAGTACTGGAGCGTTATAAGAGGAGCGGCTGATATCACATATGATGTAATATATAGAGGTTATATCAGTACTGGAGCGTTATAAGAGGAGCGGCTGATATCATCACATATGATGTAATATATAGAGGTTATATCAGTACTGGAGCGTTATAAGAGGAGCGGCTGATATCACATATGATGTAATATATAGAGATTATATCAGTACTGGAGCGTTATAAGAGGAGCGGCTGATATCATCACATATGATGTAATATATAGAGGTTATATCAGTACTGGAGCGTTATAAGAGGAGCGGCTGATATCATCACATATGATGTAATATATAGAGATTATATCAGTACTGGAGTGTTATAAGAGGAGCGGCTGATATCATCACATATGATGTAATATATAGAGATTATATCAGTACTGGAGCGTTATAAGAGGAGTGGCTGATATCACATATGATGTAATATATAGAGGTTATATCAGTACTGGAGTGTTATAAGAGGAGCGGCTGATATCACATATGATGTAATATATAGAGATTATATCAGTACTGGAGCGTTATAAGAGGAGCGGCTGATATTACATATGATGTGATATATAGAGGTTATATCAGTACTGGAGCGTTATAAGAGGAGCGGCTGATATCATCACATATGATGTAATATATAGAGGTTATATCAGTACTGGAGCGTTATAAGAGGAGCGGCTGATATCATCACATATGATGTAATATATAGAGATTATGTCAGTACTGGGGCGTTATAAGAGGAGCGGCTGATATCATCACATATGATGTAATATATAGAGGTTATATCAGTACTGGAGCGTTATAAGAGGAGCGGCTGATATCAGTCACATATGATGTAATATATAGAGGTTATATCAGTACTGGAGCGTTATAAAGAGAGCGGCTGATATAACCTCTATATATTACATCATATGTGATGATATCAGCCGCTCCTCTTATAACGCTCCAGTACTGATATAATCTCTATATATTACATCATATGTGATGATATCAGCCGCTCCTCTTATAACGCTCCAGTACTGATATAACCTCTATATATTACATCATATGTGACTGATATCAGCCGCTCCTCTTATAACGCTTCAGTACTGATATAATCTCTATATATTACATCATATGTGATGATATCAGCCGCTCCTCTTATAACGCTCCAGTACTGATATAACCTCTATATATTACATCATATGTGATGATATCAGTACTGGAGCGTTATAAGAGGAGCGGCTGATATCATCACATATGATGTAATATATAGAGATTATATCAGTACTGAAGCGTTATAAGAGGAGCGGCTGATATCAGTCACATATGATGTAATATATAGAGGTTATATCAGTACTGGAGCGTTATAAGAGGAGCGGCTGATATAACCTCTATATATTACATCATATGTGATGATATCAGCCGCTCCTCTTATAACGCTCCAGTACTGATATAACCTCTATATATTACATCATATGTGACTGATATCAGCCGCTCCTCTTATAACGCTTCAGTACTGATATAATCTCTATATATTACATCATATGTGATGATATCAGCCGCTCCTCTTATAACGCTCCAGTACTGATATAACCTCTATATATTACATCATATGTGATGATATCAGTACTGGAGCGTTATAAGAGGAGCGGCTGATATCATCACATATGATGTAATATATAGAGGTTATATCAGTACTGGAGCGTTATAAGAGGAGCGGCTGATATCACATATGATGTAATATATAGATTATATCAGTACTGGAGCGTTATAAGAGGAGCGGCCGATATCACATATGATGTAATATATAGAGGTTATATCAGTACTGGAGCGTTATAAGAGGAGCGGCTGATATCATCACATATGATGTAATATATAGAGATTATATCAGTACTGAAGCGTTATAAGAGGAGCGGCTGATATCAGTCACATATGATGTAATATATAGAGGTTATATCAGTACTGGAGCGTTATAAGAGGAGCGGCTGATATAACCTCTATATATTACATCATATGTGATGATATCAGCCGCTCCTCTTATAACGCTCCAGTACTGATATAACCTCTATATATTACATCATATGTGACTGATATCAGCCGCTCCTCTTATAACGCTTCAGTACTGATATAATCTCTATATATTACATCATATGTGATGATATCAGCCGCTCCTCTTATAACGCTCCAGTACTGATATAACCTCTATATATTACATCATATGTGATGATATCAGTACTGTAGCGTTATAAGAGGAGCGGCTGATATCAGTCACATATGATGTAATATATAGAGGTTATATCAGTACTGGAGCGTTATAAGAGGAGCGGCTGATATAACCTCTATATATTACATCATATGTGATGATATCAGCCGCTCCTCTTATAACGCTCCAGTACTGATATAATCTATATATTACATCATATGTGATATCAGCCGCTCCTCTTATAACGCTCCAGTACTGATATAATCTCTATATATTACATCATATGTGATGATATCAGCCGCTCCTCTTATAACGCTCCAGTACTGATATAACCTCTATATATTACATCATATGTGACTGATATCAGCCGCTCCTCTTATAACGCTTCAGTACTGATATAATCTCTATATATTACATCATATGTGATGATATCAGCCGCTCCTCTTATAACGCTCCAGTACTGATATAACCTCTATATATTACATCATATGTGATGATATCAGTACTGGAGTGTTATAAGAGGAGCGGCTGATATCACATATGATGTAATATATAGATTATTTCAGTACTGGAGCGTTATAAGAGGAGGCGCCGATATCACATATGATGTAATATATAGAGGTTATATCAGTACTGGAGCGTTATAAGAGGAGCGGCTGATATCATCACATATGATGTAATATATAGAGGTTATATCAGTACTGGAGCGTTATAAGAGGAGCGGCTGATATCACATATGATGTAATATATAGAGGTTATATCAGTACTGGAGCGTTATAAGAGGAGCGGCTGATATCACATATGATGTAATATATAGAGGTTATATCAGTACTGGAGCGTTATAAGAGGAGCGGCTGATATCATCACATATGATGTAATATATAGAGGTTATATCAGTACTGGAGCGTTATAAGAGGAGCGGCTGATATCACATATGATGTAATATATAGAGATTATATCAGTACTGGAGCGTTATAAGAGGAGCGGCTGATATCACATATGATGTAATATATAGAGGTTATATCAGTACTGGAGCGTTATATGAGGAGCGGCTGATATCATCACATATGATGTAATATATAGAGATTATATCAGTACTGGGGCGTTATAAGAGGAGTGGCTGATATCACATATGATGTAATATATAGAGGTTATATCAGTACTGGAGCGATATAAGAGGAGCGGCTGATATCAGTCACATATGATGTAATATATAGAGATTATATCAGTACTGGAGCGATATAAGAGGAGCGGCTGATATCACATATGATGTAATATATAGAGGTTATATCAGTACTGGAGCGTTATAAGAGGAGCGGCTGATATCAGTCACATATGATGTAATATATAGAGATTATATCAGTACTGGAGCGTTATAAGAGGAGCGGCTGATATCACATATGATGTAATATATAGAGATATATATCAGTACTGGAGCGTTATAAGAGGAGCGGCTGATATCAGTCACATATGATGTAATATATAGAGGTTATATCAGTACTGGAGCGATATAAGAGGAGCGGCTGATATCATCACATATGATGTAATATATAGAGATTATATCAGTACTGGAGCGATATAAGAGGAGCGGCTGATATCATCACATATGATGTAATATATAGAGATTATATCAGTACTGGAGCGTTATAAGAGGAGCGGCTGATATCACATATGATGTAATATATAGAGGTTATATCAGTACTGGAGCGTTATAAGAGGAGCGGCTGATATCATCACATATGATGTAATATATAGAGATTATATCAGTACTGGGGCGTTATAAGAGGAGTGGCTGATATCACATATGATGTAATATATAGAGGTTATATCAGTACTGGAGCGTTATAAGAGGAGCGGCTGATATCACATATGATGTAATATATAGAGATTATATCAGTACTGGAGCGTTATAAGAGGATGATATCACATATAATGTAATGTCTCAGCAGGAGAGACATATCACAAAGTAACGATCATGGGGTACAGGGGGTCTTCATACTTTCTACCACTGTTCACTAGTCAGCCTCCAGCCGGCTGATAACAGAGAGCGATAGATAAGATACACTACAGATAACACAATGGATCCTTCTCACCTTCTTGAAGAAGAAGTGATTGGCCAGGTGATTGAGCACCATGGGGTTGCTGGGGTCGATGGTGTAGGCTTTGGACAGGAGCTGGACCCCATTTTTGATGGAATCCGCCTGTAAAGATAAGCAGGATATTTGTTATTGTCCTGCATATGAAGGAGGGGAAAATAAAGTTATATTCCAGAATGGCCGCTAAAGTCACCCAGCTTCCCCAGCACCTGACAGATATGTCGCCATGCTATGCTGGGGGCGTGGAAGACACTCACCTCCTTGTTGTTGAGTTCCAGAACAGCCAAACCCACCAGGGCCCCGACACATTTGGGGTTCAGGTCCAGCGCACGTCCGAAGGCCAAGCGAGCTTTATCCAGCTTGTTGAGCTTCACAAAACAGTGACCCATCCCTAACCGGACCCCGGCTGTGGGAACGAAACACAGATGAGAAATACAGGACGCAACGCAGGGTGAACAGACTGAGCACCACCACATCAGATCCCGTCTAGGCCGCCCCCTCCTGTACACATCAGATCCCCTCTAGGCCGCCCCCTCCCGTACACATCAGATCCCTTCTAGGCCGCCCCCTCCTGTACACATCAGATCCCTCCTAGGCCAACCCCTCCTGTACACATCAGATCCCCTCTAGGCCGCCCCTCCTGTACACATCAGATCCCCCCTAGGCCGCCCCCTCCTGTACACATCAGTTCCCCTCTAGGCCGCCCCCTCCCGTACACATCAGTTCCCCTCTAGGCCGCCCCCTCCCGTACACATCAGATCCCCTCTAGGCCGCCCCCTCCCGTACACATCAGTTCCCCTCTAGGCCGCCCCCTCCCGTACACATCAGTTCCCCTCTAGGCCGCCCCCTCCCGTACACATCAGATCCCCTCTAGGCCGCCCCCTCCCGTACACATCAGATCCCCTCTAGGCCGCCCCCTCCCGTACACATCAGATCCCTCCTAGGCCGCCCCCTCCCGTACACATCAGATCCCTCCTAGGCCGCCCCCTCCCGTACACATCAGATCCCTCCTAGGCCGCCCCCTCCTGTACACATCAGATCCCTCCTAGGCCGCCCCCTCCTGTACACATCAGATCCCTTCTACGCCGCCCCCTCCTGTACACATCAGATCCCTTCTACGCCGCCCCCTCCTGTACACATCAGATCCCTTCTACGCCGCCCCCTCCTGAACACATCAGATCCCCTCTAGGCTGCCCCTTCCTGTACACATCAGATCCCTCCTAGGACGCCCCCTCCTGTACACATCAGATCCCTCCTAGGCCGCCCCCTCCTGTACACATCAGATCCCTCCTAGGCCGCCCCCTCCTGTACACATCAGATCCCTCCTAGGCCGCCCCCTCCTGTACACATCAGATCCCTCCTAGGCCGCCCCCTCCTGTACACATCAGATCCCTCCTAGGCCGCCCCCTCCTGTACACATCAGATCCCTTCTAGGCCGCCCCCTCCTGTACACATCAGATCCCCTCTACCCCGCCCCCTCCTGTACACATCAGATCCCTTCTAGGCCGCCCCCTCCTGTACACATCAGATCCCTTCTAGGCCGCCCCCTCCTGTACACATCAGATCCCCTCTACCCCACCCCCTCCTGTACACATCAGATCCCCTCTACCCCGCCCCCTCCTGTACACATCAGATCCCCTCTACCCCGCCCCCTCCTGTACACATCAGATCCCTTATAGGCCGCCCCCTCCTGTACACATCAGATCCCTTCTACGCCGCCCCCTCCTGTACACATCAGATCCCTTCTACGCCGCCCCCTCCTGTACACATCAGATCCCTTCTAGGCCGCCCCCTCCTGTACACATCAGATCCCCTCTAGGCTGCCCCCTCCTGTACACATCAGATCCCCTCTACCCCGCCCCCTCCTGTACACATCAGATCCCTTATAGGCCGCCCCCTCCTGTACACATCAGATCCCTTCTACGCCGCCCCCTCCCGTACACATCAGATCCCTTCTACGCCGCCCCCTCCTGTACACATCAGATCCCTTCTAGGCCGCCCACTCCTGTACACATCAGATCCCCTCTAGGCTGCCCCCTCCTGTACACATCAGATCCCCTCTAGGCTGCCCCCTCCTGTACACATCAGATCCCGGTCTAGGCCGCCCCCTCCTGTACACATCAGATCCCTTCTAGGCCGCCCCCTCCTGTACACATCAGATCCCCTCTAGGCTGCCCCCTCCTGTACACATCAGATCCCCTCTAGGCTGCCCCCTCCTGTACACATCAGATCCCCTCTAGGCCGCCCCCTCCTGTACACATCAGATCCCTTCTAGGCCGCCCCCTCCTGTACACATCAGATCCCCTCTAGGCCGCCCCCTCCTCTACACATCAGATCCCTTCTAGGCCGCCCCTTCCTGTACACATCAGATCCCGGTCTAGGCTGCCCCCTCCTGTACACATCAGATCCCGGTCTAGGCTGCCCCCTCCTGTACACATCAGATCCCTTCTAGGCCGCCCCCCTCCTGTACACATCAGATCCCCTCTAGGCCGCCCCCCTCCTGTACACATCAGATCCCCTCTAGGCTGCCCCCTCCTGTACACATCAGATCCCCTCTAGGCTGCCCCCTCCTGTACACATCAGATCCCTTCTAGGCCGCCGCCCTCCTGTACACATCAGATCCCGGTCTAGGCCGCCCCCTCCTGTACACATCAGATCCCTTCTAGGCCGCCCCCTCCCGTACACATCAGATCCCTCCTAGGCCGCCCCCTCCCGTACACATCAGATCCCTCCTAGGCCGCCCCCTCCCGTACACATCAGATCCCTCCTAGGACGCCCCCTCCTGTACACATCAGATCCCTTCTACGCCGCCCCCTCCTGTACACATCAGATCCCTTCTAGGCCGCCCCCTCCTGTACACATCAGATCCCGGTCTAGGCCGCCCCCTCCTGTACACATCAGATCCCTTCTAGGCCGCCCCCTCCCGTACACATCAGATCCCCTCTACGCCGCCCCCTCAGGTCTCTCCAGGGACAGATCTTACCTGGGCAGCCGGGGTTGGTCCTCAGAGCCTTCTTATAATAGGCCAGGGCTCCTCTGTAATCCTTCTTGTTGAAGGAGATACAAGCCTTCCCTGCAAGATGAATAATAAATCACGAGACTGTGCGATTAACCTTTGTAAAGGAAATACAACATGGCCGCAGTTACGAAACTCACCGAGCAAAGCAGGAATGTTATTGGGCGACTGGTTGAGAACAAAGTGAAACTGTGCGTCGGCCTGATCCATCTTGTCTCCCTCCAGCAGGCAGAAGCAGGCTCGGCCCAGCAAGTGGTTCTGGAGAAAACAAAAACAAGAGAATGGAGACTCTACCCCCACCAGGCCGCGCTGACTCCATGACCGGGCCGGCACACGCACGCTCTACTCACCTGGTCGTACATGATGATCTTGTCGGCCATAGTGTAGAGCAGGGTGGCCTGGGTGATCAGCTCCTTCTTGCTGTCCTTGTTCTTCTCTTTCCGGGCCTGCTGCACATAGTAAGCGGCCAGGGTGTCAAGGCAGGTCATCTGGTCCTTCTCGTGGTCCCGGTAGTCCAGGTTGCCATCTATCCGAGCCGCCTCCAGCAGCTTCACAAAATCTTCTGTCTTCCCCTGTTTGTAATACTCCAGCTGGAGAGAGCGAGATGGCAGCACATAAATAGAGAGAAAGAGAGATGGCAGCACATAAATAGGGGGAGAGCGATGGCGGCACATATATAGGGGGAGAGCGAGATGGCGGCACATATATAGGGGGAGAGAGAGATGGCGGCACATATATAGGGGGAGAGAGATATGGCGGCAC
Source organism: Hyla sarda (assembly GCF_029499605.1). Lineage (NCBI taxonomy): Eukaryota > Metazoa > Chordata > Amphibia > Anura > Hylidae > Hyla > Hyla sarda. The sequence goes on along the minus strand of NC_079194.1, from coordinate 303,529,487 downwards.
ATATATAGGGGGGAGAGAGAGCAACGGCGGCACATATATTCGGGGGAGAGAGAAAGATGGCGGCACATATATTAGGGGGAGAGAGAGAGATGACGGCACATATATAGGGGGGAAAGAGATGGCGGCACATATATAGGGGGAGAGAGAGCAACGGCAGCACATATATAGGGGGGAGAGAGAGCAACGGCAGCACATATATAGGGGGGAGAGAGAGCAACGGCAGCACATATATAGGGGGGAGAGAGAGCAACGGCAGCACATATATAGGGGGGAGAGAGAGCAACGGCAGCACATATATAGGGGGGAGAGAGAGCAACGGCAGCACATATATAGGGGGAGAGAGAGCAACGGCAGCACATATATAGGGGGGAGAGAGAGCAACGGCAGCACATATATAGGGGGGAGAGAGAGCAACGGCAGCACATATATAGGGGGGAGAGAGAGCAACGGCAGCACATATATAGGGGGGAGAGAGAGCAACAACGGCACATATATAGGGGGAGAGAGAGCAACAACGGCGGCATATATAGGGGGAGAGAGAGCAATGGCGGCATATATAGGGGGAGAGAGAGATGGCAGCACATATTTAGGGGGAGAGAGAGATGGCAGCACATATATAGGGAGAGAGATGGCAGCACATATATAGGGAGAGAGATGGCAGCACATATATAGAGAGATGGCAGCACATATATATATAGGGAGAGAGAGAGATGGCAGCACATATATAGGGAGAGAGAGAGCGATGGCGGCACATATATAGGGAGAGAGAGCGCGATGGCGGCACATATATAGGGAGAGCGCAATGGCGGCACATATATAGGGAGAGAGCGATGGCGGCACATATATAGGGAGAGAGCGATGGCGGCACATATATAGGGAGAGAGCGATGGCGGCACATATATAGGGAGAGAGCGATGGCGGCACATATATAGGGAGAGAGCGATGGCGGCACATATATAGGGAGAGAGAGATGGCGGCACATATATAGGGGGAGAGAGATGGCAGCACATATATAGGGGGAGAGAGATGGCAGCACATATATAGGGGGAGAGAGAGATGGCAGCACATATATAGGGGGGGAGAGAGATGGCAGCACATATATAGGTGGAGAGAGAGATGGCAGCACATATATAGGGAGAGAGATGGCAGCACATATATAGGGAGAGAGAGATGGCAGCACATATATAGGGGGAGAGAGATGGCAGCACATATATAGGGGGAGAGAGATGGCAGCACATATATAGGGGGAGAGAGAGATGGCAGCACATATATAGGGGGGGAGAGAGATGGCAGCACATATATAGGGGGGGAGAGAGATGGCAGCACATATATAGGGGGAGAGAGAGATGGCAGCACATATATAGGGAGAGAGATGGCAGCACATATATAGGGAGAGAGAGAGATGGCAGCACATATATAGGGGGAGAGAGAGCGATGGCGGCACATATATATAGGGGGAGAGAGACGGCGGCACATATATAGGGGGAGAGACGGCGGCACATATATAGGGGGAGAGACGGCGGCACATATATAGGGGGAGAGACGGCGGCACATATATAGGGGGAGAGAGAGATGGCGGCACAGTCACTGGCTCTACTCTCTCCCCAGCCCCATAAGTCCACTGCCTTGGGGGTCACAGTCGACTAGGTGCTGTCTTTCAAATCACCCATCTAGACCCTTACCACATCTCTCGAATCAGCTCATTCCTCAACTTTGACTCAACTGAACGACTGGTACATGTCCTCATTATCTCCCGCTTGGGCCACTGCAACATCCCCCTCTGCAGCCTTCCAAGAAAAACAATATTGCTTCCCTCCAATACATCCTTAACTCTGCTGCCTGACTAATCCTCCTCTCCCCTCCGCCGATCCCTTCACTGTCTACCCATTGCCCAATGTATTCAGTTTAAACTGTGCACCACAACATTCAAGGGCGTCCACAACCTGTCTCTACGCCCCCCCCTCCCCCATTACATCTCTGATCTACCACCCCTCACGTAATCTCCGATCATCTTGAGACCTCCACCTATATGCCCCCCCTCGTGCGCACTTCACATAACCTTCGCCCAAGCTCCTCCCATACACTGGAACTCACTACCCCAGCCCATCCGGCTCTCACTCACCATCAAGACCTTCAAAAGCAACCTGAGCACCCCTCTATTCTCACAAGGCTACGACCTTCAACTGCCCCATTAATGGTCACTTTACCACTTACCACTCAGATGACCAGCTGCCCCCCCCTCACCTACTGTTTCCTTCCCTCTGCCCTCAAATTATGATGTTTATTATTAAAATGATAACAACATTATCAAGATTATTGTATTATCATCATCAATCTTATGTTATTATTGTTATTTTTATATTATAATTATAATAAAAAATTATATTAATAAAAAGTAATAATAATAATATCAATAATAATTATTACTAATATTTTATTACTATTTTAATATTTGTATTATTTTATTATAATAATTCTAACAACAACAATAATAATACTGATGATAATATATTAATCTATATATTATTAATATTATCATAAATATATAATAGTAATAAAATGATGATTATTATATTATTTTAAGAAAATTATGATATAGAATTAATATTAAAATAAAATAAATAAAATAATAATAATAAATAAAAATAAAATAATGTAATACCAGGCACAGATGGCATGGAAGAGCCTACTGATGCCTCAGCTCCTTCATAAAGCTTGCGGAGTCACGCGCTCACTTAAGTCTTGAAACCCAGACCCCGACCGACAAAAGTTTAAAAAAAACGAATAATAATTTACATGTTGCCCTGATAAGTCAAAACAACCTTGGCGATTGTGAGATTTAAGCTGGAGAAGTGCGCGACATTGTGCTCAACTCTCCTCCAGATCCGACCTTTTTGCTGCCCAGACTTATACAGGGAAAAGGTCGGATTTGATTGACAGGTGGGAAGTGAAACCAGGTGCGATCAAAACTTGTTGACCTGCCAAAAGTTGTATTTTTTTTATCCCTCTATACTGTGTTTCCTAAACAGTGTGCCTCCAGCTGTTGCAAAACTACAACTCCCAGCATGCTCGGACAGCCAACGGCTGTCCGAGCATGCTGGGAGTTGTAGTTTTCCACAAATAAGTAGCCGATGCTGGGGACTTACCGCTAAGGCGATCCATATGTGCAGCTGCGTGTGCTCCTGCTTCAGGATACTGATCACCTCATCCCCCTCCGGTAACTGGTCGAAGTCGAGCTCGATGACCTGTAGAGGAAAAAATAAAAAGTAAGATGCCAAGATTGAAGAAAGTCCCTCCCCCGAGGATCAGCGCCAGCGCATGGTAGGGTATTCGCGGAGTGCACTGGGATCATACATGTATTACGGCACAGGTACATAGGGGACAATATACACATATGGGGGAGCAAATAAAAATGGGGGAATCTATAAAAAAAAAAAAAACCTGTAGAGGAAGAGTTGCTGAGTTGCCCCTAGCAACCAATCAGATCGCTTCTTTCATTTCTGAAAAGTCCTATGAAAGAAGCGATCTGATTGGTTGCTATGGGCAACTCAGCAACTTTTAATCTGGACGGGTTTTTATGAATCTCCCCCAATGTATCTCCATGTATCACACAGCCCCCGGATCAGATACAGCGCATCTCCATGTATCACACAGCCCCCCGGATCAGATACAGCGCATCTCCATGTATCACACAGCCCCCCGGATCAGATACAGCGCATCTCCATGTATCACACAGCCCCCCGGATCAGATACAGCGCATCTCCATGTATCACACAGCCCCCCGGATCAGATACAGCGCATCTCCATGTATCACACAGCCCCCCGGATCAGATACAGCGCATCTCCATGTATCACACAGCCCCCCGGATCAGATACAGCGCATCTCCATGTATCACACAGCCCCCCCGGATCAGATACAGCGCATCTCCATGTATCACACAGCCCCCCCGGATCAGATACAGCGCATCTCCATGTATCACACAGCCCGCCGGATCAGATACAGCGCATCTCCATGTATCACACAGCCCGCCGGATCAGATACAGCGCATCTCCATGTATCACACAGCCCGCCGGATCAGATACAGCGCATCTCCATGTATCACAAAGTCTCCCGGATCAGATACAGCGCATCTCCATGTATAACACAGCCCCCCGGATCAGATACAGCGCATCTCCATGTATCACAAAGTCTCCCGGATCAGATACAGCGCATCTCCATGTATCACACAGCCTCCCGGATCAGATACAGCGCATCTCCATGTATCACAGAGCCCCCCTGATCAGATACAGCGCATCTCCATGTATCACACAGCCCCCCGGATCAGATACAGCGCATCTCCATGTATCACACAGCCCCCCGGATCAGATACAGCGCATCTCCATGTATCACACAGCCCCCCGGATCAGATACAGCGCATCTCCATGTATCACACAGCCCCCCGGATCAGATACAGCGCATCTCCATGTATCACACAGCCTCCCGGATCAGATACAGCGCATCTCCATGTATCACACAGCCTCCCGGATCAGATACAGCGCATCTCCATGTATCACACAGCCTCCCGGATCAGATACAGCGCATCTCCTTGTATCACACAGCCTCCCGGATCAGATACAATGCATCTCCTTGTATCACACAGCCTCCCGGATCAGATACAATGCATCTCCATGTATCACACAGCCTCCCGGATCAGATACAGTGCATCTCCATGTATCACACAGCCTCCCGGATCAGATACAGTGCATGTCCATGTATCCCACAGTCTCCCGGATCAGATACAGTGCATGTTCATGTATCACACAGTCTCCCGGATCAGATACAATGCATGTCCATGTATCACACAGTCTCCCGGATCAGATACAGTGCATGTTCATGTATCACACAGCCTCCCCGATCAGATGCAATGTATCTCCATGTATCACACAGTGTCCCGGATCAGATACATTGTATCTCACCTGTGAGATGACGTGATATATTGTATCTCCATGTATCACATCATCTCCCGGGTACGACATAAGGTATCACACAGTCTCCGGATCAGATACAATGTATATCCATGTATCGCACAGTCTCCGGATCAGATACAATGTATATCCATGTATCGCACAGTCTCCGGATCAGATACAATCTATCATGTCATCTCCTGGGTAAGACACAAGGTATCACACAGCCTCCCGGATCAGATACAATGTATCTCCATGTATCACACAGCCTCCCGGATCAGATACAATGTATCTCCATGTATCACACAGCCTCCCGGATCAGATACAGCGCATCTCCATGTATCACAGAGCCCCCCTGATCAGATACAGCGCATCTCCATGTATCACACAGCCCCCCGGATCAGATACAGCGCATCTCCATGTATCACACAGCCCCCCGGATCAGATACAGCGCATCTCCATGTATCACACAGCCCCCCGGATCAGATACAGCGCATCTCCATGTATCACACAGCCCCCCGGATCAGATACAGCGCATCTCCATGTATCACACAGCCTCCCGGATCAGATACAGCGCATCTCCATGTATCACACAGCCTCCCGGATCAGATACAGCGCATCTCCATGTATCACACAGCCTCCCGGATCAGATACAGCGCATCTCCTTGTATCACACAGCCTCCCGGATCAGATACAATGCATCTCCTTGTATCACACAGCCTCCCGGATCAGATACAATGCATCTCCATGTATCACACAGCCTCCCGGATCAGATACAGTGCATCTCCATGTATCACACAGCCTCCCGGATCAGATACAGTGCATGTCCATGTATCCCACAGTCTCCCGGATCAGATACAGTGCATGTTCATGTATCACACAGTCTCCCGGATCAGATACAATGCATGTCCATGTATCACACAGTCTCCCGGATCAGATACAGTGCATGTTCATGTATCACACAGCCTCCCCGATCAGATGCAATGTATCTCCATGTATCACACAGTGTCCCGGATCAGATACATTGTATCTCACCTGTGAGATGACGTGATATATTGTATCTCCATGTATCACATCATCTCCCGGGTACGACATAAGGTATCACACAGTCTCCGGATCAGATACAATGTATATCCATGTATCGCACAGTCTCCGGATCAGATACAATGTATATCCATGTATCGCACAGTCTCCGGATCAGATACAATCTATCATGTCATCTCCTGGGTAAGACACAAGGTATCACACAGCCTCCCGGATCAGATACAATGTATCTCCATGTATCACACAGCCTCCCGGATCAGATACAATGTATCTCCATGTATCACACAGCCTCCCGGATCAGATACAATGTATCTCCATGTATCACACAGCCTCCCGGATCAGATACAATGTATCTCCATGTATCACACAGCCTCCCGGATCAGATACAATGTATCTCCATGTATCACACAGCATCCCGGATCAGATACAATGTATCTCCATGTATCACACAGCATCCCGAATCAGATACAATGTATCTCCATGTATCACACAGCATCCCGGATCAGATACAATGTATCTCCATGTATCACACAGCATCCCGGATCAGATACAATGTATCTCCATGTATAACACAGTCTCCCAGATCAGACACGTTATAGCTTCATATAATCACACAGGCACTATAGGGTTAATTATTGGAGGACACCATTGTAGTGGTGGGGGGGGGGGTCATGTATGATAACTTTCATATTTGGGGGGGGGGGGGGGTCTGGGTATAAGGGGGTCCCCGTCTCACCTCGTCCGTGTCCCGGAGCGGGATCTCTATGGAGCCTCGGGACATCGTGCTGTCTCCTCTCTTCTTCCCACCGTCCACAATCCGAAGTACAACGCAGCTGCGACCGGGGAGACTGTGACATCAGAGTCACATGACCAGGAAAGGGCGGGGCCTCCTATAGTATTAGTTCGCTCAGACTTCCCTTCTTACCGGAAGTTATTTACCGGAAGGAACAGAAAACAGTGTCGCCTGTAGAGGTGTAAGTCGCCATTGTACTGGTTAGATACCTATACATGTAGATTCCTTGTATAGTTTTGTCGTTGTCCATTTACTGCAACCGTAAAGTGAGACTCGTTCACGCAGATCAAGTATTGCAACTTTCTAAGAAACTTTGAAGTTCCTCATTCTATAGATCTCTGCTTGCTGTCAGTGAATTAGAACATTCTTATTTACAGCCATAGGCTTTTCACCTGAGCAGACCTATATTACATCTCACAGCTGAGGGTTTGCTGCAGTTTTATCCAGTCTGAGTTGAAAACATCAGCAGAAATCTCCCAGCTGAAGGTTTGTTTCAATGTATCAGTGCCCTTACAGCCACATGTTCCTCCAGCTGTTGCCAAAACTACAACTCTCAGCATGCCTGGACAGCCTTTGGCATGCTGGGAGTTGTAGTTTTGCAGGAACTGAAGAGCCGCAGGTTGGAGACCACTGGTATCTAGTGTATGACGCCGTTCACATAGAATTTGTGTATTTATACAGTTTGTCAGGCAGAGATTACCTATATACAGTGCCTGACACTGTATATATAGGTAATCTCTGCCTGACACTGTATATATAGGTAATCTCTGCCTGACACTGTATATATAGGTAATCTCTGCCTGACACTGTATATATAGGTAATCTCTGCCTGACACTGTATATATAGGTAATCTCTGCCTGACACTGTATATAGTCTCTCTGCCTGACACTGTATATAGTCTCTCTCTGCCTGACACTGTATATAGGCTCTCTCTGCCTGACACTGTATATATAGGTAATCTCTGCCTGACACTGTATATAGTCTCTCTCTGCCTGACACTGTATATAGGTAATCTCTGCCTGACACTGTATATAGTCTCTCTCTGCCTGACACTGTATATAGGTACTCTCTGCCTGACACTGTATTTAGGTAATCTCTGCCTGACACTGTATATAGGCTCTCTCTGCCTGACACTGTATATATAGGTAATCTCTGCCTGACACTGTATATATAGGCTCTCTCTGCCTGACACTATATATAGTCTCTCTCTGCCTGACACTATATATAGGCTCTCTCTGCCTGACGCTGTATATAGGCTCTCTCTGCCTGACACTGTATATAGGCTCTCTATGCCTGACACTGTATATAGGCTCTCTATGCCTGACACTGTATATAGGCTCTCTCTGCCTGACACTGTATATAGGCTCTCTCTGCCTGACACTGTATATAGGCTCTCTCTGCCTGACACTGTATATAGGCTCTCTCTGCCTGACACTGTATTTATAGATAATCTCTGCCTGACACTGTATATAGGCTCTCTCTGCCTGACACTGTATATAGGCTCTCTCTGCATGACACTGTATATAGGTACTCTCTGCCTGACACTGTATATAAGTAATCTCTGCCTGACACTGTATATAGGCTCTCTCTGCCTGACACTGTATATAGTCTCTCTCTGCCTGACGCTGTATATAGGCTCTCTCTGACTGACGCTGTATATAGGCTCTCTCTGCCTGACACTGTATATATAGGTAATCTCTGCCTGACACTGTATATATAGGCTCTCTCTGCCTGACACTATATATAGTCTCTCTCTGCCTGACACTATATATAGGCTCTCTCTGCCTGACGCTGTATATAGGCTCTCTCTGCCTGACACTGTATATAGGCTCTCTATGCCTGACACTGTATATAGGCTCTCTATGCCTGACACTGTATATAGGCTCTCTCTGCCTGACACTGTATATAGGCTCTCTCTGCCTGACACTGTATATAGGCTCTCTCTGCCTGACACTGTATATAGGCTCTCTCTGCCTGACACTGTATATAGGCTCTCTCTGCCTGACACTGTATTTATAGATAATCTCTGCCTGACACTGTATATAGGCTCTCTCTGCCTGACACTGTATATAGGCTCTCTCTGCATGACACTGTATATAGGTACTCTCTGCCTGACACTGTATATAAGTAATCTCTGCCTGACACTGTATATAGGCTCTCTCTGCCTGACACTGTATATAGTCTCTCTCTGCCTGACACTGTATATAGGCACTCTCTGCCTGACACTGTATATAGGCTCTCTCTGCCTGACACTGTATATAGGCTCTCTCTGCCTGACACTGTATATAGGCTCTCTCTGCCTGACACTGTATATAGGCTCTCTCTGCCTGACACTGTATATAGGCTCTCTCTGCCTGACGCTGTATATAGGCTCTCTCTGCCTGACGCTGTATATAGGCTCTCTCTGCCTGACACTGTATATAGGCTCTCTCTGCCTGACACTGTATATAGGCACTCTCTGCCTGACACTGTATATAGGCACTCTCTGCCTGACACTGTATATAGGCTCTCTCTGCCTGACGCTGTATATAGGCTCTCTCTGCCTGACGCTGTATATAGGCTCTCTCTGCCTGACGCTGTATATAGGCTCTCTCTGACTGACGCTGTATATAGGCTCTCTCTGCCTGACGCTGTATATAGGCTCTCTCTGCCTGACACTGTATATAGGCTCTCTCTGCCTGACACTGTATATAGGCTCTCTCTGCCTGACACTATATATAGGCACTCTCTGCCTCACACTGTATATAGGCTCTCTCTGCCTGACACTATATATAGACTCTCTCTACCTGACACTGTATATAGGCTCTGTCTGCCTCACACTGTATATAGGCTCTCTCTGCCTCACACTATATATAGGCGCTCTCTCTGCCTGACACTATATATAGGCTCTCTCTGCCTGACACTGTATATAGGCTCTCTCTGCCTGACACTGTATATAGGCTCTCTCTGCCTGACACTGTATATAGGCACTCTCTGTCTGACACTGTATATAGGCTCTCTCTGCCTGACACTGTATATAGGCACTCTCTGCCTGACACTGTATATAGGCTCTCTCTGCCTGACACTGTATATAGGTACTCTCTGCCTGACACTGAATATAGGCTCTCTCTGCCTGACACTATATATAGGCTCTCTCTGCCTGACACTATATATAGGCACTCTCTGCCTGACACTATATATAGGCACTCTCTGCCTGACACTATATATAGGCACTCTCTGCCTGACACTGTATATAGGCACTCTCTGCCTGACACTTTATATAGGCTCTCTCTGCCTGACACTGTATATAGGTAATCTCTGCCTGACACTGTATATAGGTAATCTCTGTCTGACACTGTATATAGGTAATCTCTGCCTGACACTGTATATAGGCTCTCTCTGCCTGACACTGTATATAGGCTCTCTCTGCCCGACACTGTATATAGGCACTCTCTGCCTGACACTGTATATAGGCTCTCTCTGCCTGACACTGTATATAGGCTCTCTCTGCCTGACACTGTATATAGGCACTCTCTGCCTGACACTGTATATAGGCACTCTCTGCCTGACACTGTATATAGGCACTCTCTGCCTGACACTGTATATAGGCACTCTCTGCCTGACACTGTATATAGGCTCTCTCTGCCTGACACTGTATATAGTCTCTCTCTGCCTGACACTGTATATAGGCTCTCTCTGCCTGACACTATATATAGGCTCTCTCTGCCTGACACTGTATATAGGCTCTCTCTGCCTGACACTGTATATAGGCTCTCTCTGCCTGACACTGTATATATAGGTAATCTCTGCCTGACACTGTATATATAGGCTCTCTCTGCCTGACACTATATATAGTCTCTCTCTGCCTGACACTATATATAGGCTCTCTCTGCCTGACGCTGTATATAGGCTCTCTCTGCCTGACACTGTATATAGGCTCTCTATGCCTGACACTGTATATAGGCTCTCTATGCCTGACACTGTATATAGGCTCTCTCTGCCTGACACTGTATATAGGCTCTCTCTGCCTGACACTGTATATAGGCTCTCTCTGCCTGACACTGTATATAGGCTCTCTCTGCCTGACACTGTATATAGGCTCTCTCTGCCTGACACTGTATTTATAGATAATCTCTGCCTGACACTGTATATAGGCTCTCTCTGCCTGACACTGTATATAGGCTCTCTCTGCATGACACTGTATATAGGTACTCTCTGCCTGACACTGTATATAAGTAATCTCTGCCTGACACTGTATATAGGCTCTCTCTGCCTGACACTGTATATAGTCTCTCTCTGCCTGACACTGTATATAGGCACTCTCTGCCTGACACTGTATATAGGCTCTCTCTGCCTGACACTGTATATAGGCTCTCTCTGCCTGACACTGTATATAGGCTCTCTCTGCCTGACACTGTATATAGGCTCTCTCTGCCTGACACTGTATATAGGCTCTCTCTGCCTGACGCTGTATATAGGCTCTCTCTGCCTGACGCTGTATATAGGCTCTCTCTGCCTGACACTGTATATAGGCTCTCTCTGCCTGACACTGTATATAGGCACTCTCTGCCTGACACTGTATATAGGCACTCTCTGCCTGACACTGTATATAGGCTCTCTCTGCCTGACGCTGTATATAGGCTCTCTCTGCCTGACGCTGTATATAGGCTCTCTCTGCCTGACGCTGTATATAGGCTCTCTCTGCCTGACGCTGTATATAGGCTCTCTCTGCCTGACGCTGTATATAGGCTCTCTCTGCCTGACACTGTATATAGGCTCTCTCTGCCTGACACTGTATATAGGCTCTCTCTGCCTGACACTATATATAGGCACTCTCTGCCTCACACTGTATATAGGCTCTCTCTGCCTGACACTATATATAGACTCTCTCTACCTGACACTGTATATAGGCTCTGTCTGCCTCACACTGTATATAGGCTCTCTCTGCCTCACACTATATATAGGCGCTCTCTCTGCCTGACACTATATATAGGCTCTCTCTGCCTGACACTGTATATAGGCTCTCTCTGCCTGACACTGTATATAGGCTCTCTCTGCCTGACACTGTATATAGGCACTCTCTGTCTGACACTGTATATAGGCTCTCTCTGCCTGACACTGTATATAGGCACTCTCTGCCTGACACTGTATATAGGCTCTCTCTGCCTGACACTGTATATAGGTACTCTCTGCCTGACACTGAATATAGGCTCTCTCTGCCTGACACTATATATAGGCTCTCTCTGCCTGACACTATATATAGGCACTCTCTGCCTGACACTATATATAGGCACTCTCTGCCTGACACTATATATAGGCACTCTCTGCCTGACACTGTATATAGGCACTCTCTGCCTGACACTTTATATAGGCTCTCTCTGCCTGACACTGTATATAGGTAATCTCTGCCTGACACTGTATATAGGTAATCTCTGTCTGACACTGTATATAGGTAATCTCTGCCTGACACTGTATATAGGCTCTCTCTGCCTGACACTGTATATAGGCTCTCTCTGCCCGACACTGTATATAGGCACTCTCTGCCTGACACTGTATATAGGCTCTCTCTGCCTGACACTGTATATAGGCTCTCTCTGCCTGACACTGTATATAGGCACTCTCTGCCTGACACTGTATATAGGCACTCTCTGCCTGACACTGTATATAGGCACTCTCTGCCTGACACTGTATATAGGCACTCTCTGCCTGACACTGTATATAGGCTCTCTCTGCCTGACACTGTATATAGTCTCTCTCTGCCTGACACTGTATATAGGCTCTCTCTGCCTGACACTATATATAGGCTCTCTCTGCCTGACACTGTATATAGGCTCTCTCTGCCTGACACTGTATATAGGCTCTCTCTGCCTGACACTGTATATAGGCTCTCTCTGCCTGACACTGTATATAGGCTCTCTCTGCCTGACACTGTATATAGGCACTCTCTGCCTGACACTGTATATAGGCACTCTCTGCCTGACACTGTATATAGGCTCTCTCTGCCTGACACTGTATATAGGCTCTCTCTGCCTGACACTGTATATTGGCTCTCTCTGCCTGACACTGTATATAGGCTCTCTCTGGCTGACACTGTATATAGGCTCTCTCTGGCTGACACTGTATATAGACTCTCTCTGCCTGGCCCTGTATATAGGCAATCTCTGCCTAACACTGTATATAGGCACTCTCTGCCTGACACTGTATATATGCTCTCTCTGCCTGACACTGTATATAGGCTCTCTCTGGCTGACACTGTATATAGGCTCTCTCTGGCTGACACTGTATATAGGCTCTCTCTGCCTGACACTGTATATAGGCTCTCTCTGCCTGACACTGTATATAGTCTCTCTCTGCCTGACACTGTATATAGTCTCTCTCTGCCTGACACTGTATATAGTCTCTCTCTGCCTGACACTGTATATAGTCTCTCTCTGCCTGACGCTGTATATAGGCTCTCTCTGCCTGACGCTGTATATAGGCTCTCTCTGCCTGACACTGTATATAGGCACTCTCTGCCTGACACTGTATATAGGCACTCTCTGCCTGACACTGTATATAGGCTCTCTCTGCCTGACACTGTATATAGGCACTCTCTGCCTGACACTGTATATAGGCACTCTCTGTCTGACACTGTATATAGGCTCTCTCTGCCTGACACTGTATATAGGCTCTCTCTGCCTGACACTGTATATAGGCACTCTATTTCTGGCACTGTATATTGGCTCTCTCTGCCTGGCACTGTCCTCTCTGTCAAGCACTGTATATAGGTACTCTATTCCTGACACTGTATATAGGCTCTCTCTGCCTGACACTGTATATAGGCACTCTCTGCCTGACACTGTATATAGGCACTCTCTGCCTGACACTGTATATAGGCTCTCTCTGCCTGACACTGTATATAGTCTCTCTCTGCCTGACACTGTATATAGGTACTCTCTGCCTGGCCCTGTATATAGGCTCTCCCTGCCTGGCCCTGTATATAGGCTCTCCCTGCCTGGCCCTGTATATAGGCACTCTCTGCCTGACACTGTATATAGGCACTCTCTGCCTGACACTGTATATAGGCACTCTCTGCCTGACACTGTATATAGGCTCTCTCTGCCTGACACTGTATATAGGCACTCTCTGCCTGACACTGTATATAGGCACTCTCTGCCTGACACTGTATATAGGCACTCTCTGCCTGACACTGTATATAGGCTCTCTCTGCCTGACACTGTATATAGGCTCTCTCTGCCTGACACTGTATATAGGCACTCTATTTCTGGCACTGTATATTGGCTCTCTCTGCCTGGCACTGTCCTCTCTGTCAAGCACTGTATATAGGTACTCTATTCCTGACACTGTATATAGGCTCTCTGTGCCTGACACTGTATATAGGCACTCTCTGCCTGACACTGTATATAGGCACTCTCTGCCTGACACTGTATATAGGCTCTCTCTGCCTGACACTGTATATAGTCTCTCTCTGCCTGACACTGTATATAGGTACTCTCTGCCTGGCCCTGTATATAGGCTCTCCCTGCCTGGCCCTGTATATAGGCTCTCCCTGCCTGGCCCTGTATATAGGCACTCTCTGCCTGACACTGTATATAGGCACTCTCTGCCTGACACTGTATATAGGCACTCTCTGCCTGACACTGTATAAAGGCACTCTCTGCCTGACACTGTATATAGTCTCTTTCTGCCTGGCCCTGTATATAGTCTCTCCCTGCCTGACACTGTATATAGGCACTCTCCTCTCTGTCAAGCACTGTATATAGGTACTCTGTGCCTGACACTGTATATAGGTACTCTGTGCCTGACACTGTATATAGGTACTCTGTGCCTGACACTGTATATAGGCACTCTGCCTGACACTGTATATAGGCACTCTCTGCCTGACACTGTATATAGGCACTCTCTGCCTGACACTGTATATAGGCACTCTCTGCCTGACACTGTATATAGGCTCTCTCTGCCTGACACTGTATATAGGCTCTCTCTGCCTGACACTGTATATAGGCTCTCTCTGCCTGACACTGTATATAGGCACTCTATTTCTGGCACTGTATATTGGCTCTCTCTGCCTGGCACTGTCCTCTCTGTCAAGCACTGTATATAGGTACTCTATTCCTGACACTGTATATAGGCACTCTCTGCCTGGCACTGTATATAGGCTCTCTCTGCCTGACACTGTATATAGGCACTCTCTGCCTGACACTGTATATAGGCACTCTCTGCCTGACACTGTATATAGGCTCTCTCTGCCTGACACTGTATATAGTTTCTCTCTGCCTGACACTGTATATAGGCTCTCTCTGCCTGACACTATATATAGGCTCTCTCTGCCTGACACTGTATATAGGCTCTCTCTGCCTGACACTGTATATAGGCTCTCTCTGCCTGAAACTGTATATAGGCACTCTCTGCCTGACACTGTATATAGGCACTCTCTGCCTGACACTGTATATAGGCTCTCTCTGCCTGACACAGTATATTGTCTCTCTCTGCCTGACACTGTATATAGGCTCTCTCTGCCTCACACTGTATATAGGCTCTCTCTGGCTGACACTGTATATAGGCTCTCTCTGCCTGACCCTGTATATAGGCTCTCTCTGCCTGGCCCTGTATATAGGCAATCTCTGCCTGACACTGTATATAGGCTCTCTCTGCCCGACACTGTATATAGGCACTCTCTGCCTCACACTGTATATAGGCTCTCTGCCTGACACTGTATATAGGCTCTCTCTGCCTGACACTGTATATAGGCTCTCTCTGCCTGACACTGTATATAGGCTCTCTCTGGCTGACACTGTATATAGGCTCTCTCTGCCTCAGACTGTATATAGGCTCTCTCTGCCTGACACTGTATATAGGCACTCTCTGCCTGACACTGTATATAGTCTCTCTCTGCCTGACACTGTATATAGTCTCTCTCTGCCTGACGCTGTATATAGTCTCTCTCTGCCTGACGCTGTATATAGGCTCTCTCTGCCTGACGCTGTATATAGGCTCTCTCTGCCTGACGCTGTATATAGGCTCTCTCTGCCTGACACTGTATATAGGCTCTCTCTGCCTGACGCTGTATATAGGCTCTCTCTGCCTGACGCTGTATATAGGCTCTCTCTGCCTGACGCTGTATATAGGTAATCTCTGCCTGACACTGTATATAGGTAATCTCTGCCTGACACTGTATATAGGCAATCTCTGCCTGGCACTGTATATAGGCACTCTCTGCCTGACACTGTATATAGGCTCTCTCTGCCTGACACTGTATATAGGCACTCTCTGCCTGACACTGTATATAGGCACTCTCTGCCTGACACTGTATATAGGCTCTCTCTGCCTGACACTGTATATAGGCTCTCTCTGCCTGACACTGTATATAGGCTCTCTCTGCCTGAAACTGTATATAGGCTCTCTCTGCATGACACTGTATATAGGTACTCTCTGCCTGACACTGTATATAGTCTCTCTCTCTGCCTGACACTGTATATAGTCTCTCTCTCTGCCTGACACTGTATATAGGTAATCTCTGCCTGACACTGTATATAAGTAATCTCTGCCTTACACTGTATATATGCTCTCTCTGCCTGACACTGTATATAGGCTCTCTCTGCCTGACACTGTATATAGGTTCTCTCTGCCTGGCCCTGTATATAGGCTCTCTCTGCCTGACACTGTATAAAGGCTCTCTCTGCCTGACACTGTATATAGGCACTCCCTGCCTGACACTGTATATAGGCACTCCCTGCCTGACACTGTATATAGGCACTCCCTGCCTGACACTGTATATAGGCACTCCCTGCCTGACACTGTATAAAGGCACTCTCTGCCTGACACTGTATATAGGTAATCTCTGCCTGGCCCTGTATATAGGCTCTCCCTGCCTGGCCCTGTATATAGGCACTCTCTGCCTGACACTGTATATAGGCACTCTCTGCCTGACACTGTATAAAGGCTCTCTCTGTCTGACACTGTATATAGGCTCTCTCTGCCTGACACTGTATATAGTCTCTCCCTGCCTGGCCCTGTATATAGTCTCTCCCTGCCTGGCCCTGTATATAGTCTCTCCCTGCCTGGTACTGTATATAGGCACTCTCTGCCTGACACTGTATATAGGCACTCTCTACCTGACACTGTATAAAGGCACTCTCTGCCTGATATTGTATATAGGAATATTCTGCCTGTGTTATAGGACCCTTCCACCCCAAGTAGTTTGTGGCACTAACTGTCCTGTGTTTCTCTTTTCCAATAGGGTCATGTGACGCACACCTGAGACTTTTAGTTTCACTGACTCTCTGCAGTGCCCAGCTGTGGGGTGCAGGCACCTCTTTGTAGTCACTTTAGCTCCTCTGATGGTTGGTTGTTCTAGAACAGTGGTCTTCAACCTGCGGACCTTCAGATGTTGCAAAACTACAATTCCCAGCATGCCCGGACAGCCGTTGGCTGTCCGGACATGCTGGGAGTTGTAGTTTTACAACATCTGGAGGTCCACAGGTTGAAGACCACTGTTCTAGAAGACTCCATCCGAGTGTGGGCCTCTTACTTATGCATATTATAACTTGCTCTGACCATGACACAAAATGGCCACTAGATGGCAGCAGAGTACACAGTCTGTAAATCATACATAAGCAATACATATGACAAGCAGCAAAGTGCAAATATTACCAAATGTATCAAGATTAAAATGTTCTATGGAGGTTAAACAAACCCCCAACAGTCCTGGACTCCAGGCCCTTACCTGCACTTGAACGGTGCAACAAACCCTCAGCTGTAAAAAAAACAAAAAACTTGATTTAAAAGATTGACGCCATTGGATACAAGTCATGTGCTGATGATGAGGAGTCCGGATACAGTTTCTCAGAGGGGATACATGTCAAGAAAAGCAAAAAGCTACTTAAAGGGGTGGAAAAAAAATTCTAATCAACTGGCGATTTGAAAATTACTTCTAGTAAAAAAATCTTAATCCTTCCTGTACTTATCAGCTGCTGTATACTACAGAGGAAGTCATGCAGTCTTTCCAGTCTGACCACAGTGCTGTCCGGGTATGCTGGGAGTTGTAGTTTTGCCAAAGCACTGGTATAAGGCTAGTGCGGCATTTTCCAACCAGGGTGCTTCCAGCTGTTGCAAAACTACAACTCCCAGCATGCACTCCCCCATCTCTACATACACTAGCACATGTATTCTGCAGGAGGACACTTGCCCGAACCTTCTCTCCTCTGACATCCAGAGTCAGCAGAAAGTGAAGAGGCCATATTACATATAGATCAGTGTTTCCAAACTAGGGTGCCTCCAGCTGTTGCAAAACTACAACTCCCAGCATGCACTCCCCCATCTCTACATACACTAGCATATGTATTCTGCAGGAGGACACTTGCCCGACCCTTCTCTCCTCTGACATCCAGAGTCAACAGAGAGTCGAGAGGCCGTCATACACATAGGTCAGTGTTTCCAAACTAGGGTGCCTCCAGCTGTTGCAAAACTACAACTCCCAGCATGCACTCCCCATCTCTACATACTCCAGCACATGTATTCTACAGGGGGACACTTGCCCGACTCTTCTCTCCTCTGACATCCAGAGTCAACAGAAAGTGAAGAGGCCATATTACATATAGATCAGTGTTTCCAAACTAGGGTGCCTCCAGCTGTTGCAAAACTACATCTCCCAGCATGCACTCCCCCATCTCTACATACACTAGCACATGTATTCTTCAGGAGGACACTTGCCCGACCCTTCTCTCCTCTGACATCCAGAATCAACAGAAAGTCAAGAGGCCGTCATACACATAGATCAGTGTTTCCCAACTAGTTTTCTCCAGCTGTTTCAAAACTACAACTCCCAGCATGCCCGCACAGCCAAAGGCTGTGCGGGCATGCTGGGAGTTGTAGTTTTGCAATGGCTGGAGACACTAGTAAGGGAACACTAATTTAGATAAACCTAGTAAACCCATTTTCTCTCATCAGCTAAGAATTTTCAAAAACAGCGCCACCTCAGGTTGTGTACGGTATTACAACTTGTCTCCATTCACTTCAATGGAACTGAGCTGCAATACCACACGCAACCTGTGGACAGATGTGGCACTGTTTTTGAAAGGAAAAAAAAAAGCTTTTCGTTCTTGTGCAAA
Source organism: Hyla sarda (assembly GCF_029499605.1). Taxonomy (NCBI): domain Eukaryota; kingdom Metazoa; phylum Chordata; class Amphibia; order Anura; family Hylidae; genus Hyla; species Hyla sarda. The sequence continues at coordinate 303,510,616 of NC_079194.1, read as the reverse complement.
ACTACAACTCTCAGCATGCTGTTGGCTGTCCAGGCATGCTGGGAGTTGTAGTTTTGCCAAAGCTACTGGAGCTGGGATTGATGCTGCTGTTTACCTGTCTCCATCCATACATGGTAATACATAAAGGTAATAGCTGCAGCTGGCACTCACCACGCTGGCACCACGTCCTGACCCCCCACTTACATGCCCCTCATTTTATCCCCCCTAAATATTTAACATATGAAGCCTGGCACTATAGCAGCCAAAGCGCACAGCGGGCACAGCTGTAAATCACAGGCTGTCAGTGCACAGATCTACCACTGGGTGTCACTGCAGAACAACACACATATAAGATAAAGCAACATAGCAGAAGGTATCACATGATGGGCTTGGATACAGCAATTCAGCAGACAGTATCATACTTGGTATGATTAGATCCAGCAACAAAGAAGGTATCACTTGGATACAGTGACTCAACAAGCAGTGTCACACATGATAGGCTCAGCGACTCAGGAGTCCGTCTCCCACATAAAAGGCTGAGATAAAACCGCTCAAAAGACAGTATCACAGATAGGATTAGATACATGACTCAGAAGACAGTATCACAGATATGATTAGATACATGACTCAGCAGACAGTATCACAGATAGGATTAGATACATGACTCAGAAGATAGTATCACAGTTAGGATTAGATACATGACTCAGCAGACAGTATCACATGTAATATTATTAGAAACAGCAACATAATAGGCAGTATCACACATGAGGGGGTTGGATACAGCAACAGGTATCACACATGATGGGGATAGCCATAGCAGCTCAACAGACAGCATTACTTATAGTAGTCTTAGATACAGTATCACACATGACAGGGTTAGATCAGGGCAGCACTGTTCAGTAATCGGTATCACACATGATAGACTTAGATGCATACTGTATTCAGCATGCAAAATATGATAGGATTAGATACCTCAGCTCAGTAGACAGCGCTGGTCTTAGATACTCTGCTCAGCAAATTGTATCACACAATATAACATTGGATACACAACTCAGCAGACAGTATCACACAGGATAGTAATAGATGATACAGCAGCTCAGCAGACAGTATTACACAGGATAGGATTAGATACACAGCTCAGCAGACAGTATCACATAGAATAGGTTTAGATACACAGCTCAGCAGACAGTATCACACAGGATAGGTTTAGATACACAGCTCAGCAGACAGTATTACACAGGATAGGATTAGATACACACCTCAGCAGACAGTATCACGCAGGATAGGATTAGATACACACCTCAGCAGACAGTATCACACAGGATATGATTAGATACACAGCTGAGCAGACAGTATCACACAGGATAGCATGAGATACACAGCTTAACAGACAGTATCACACAGGATAGGTTTAGGTACACAGCTCAGCAGACAGTATCACACAGGATAGGATTAGATACACAGCTCAGCAGACAGTATCACACAGGATAGGATTAGATACACAGCTCAGCAGACAGTATCACACAGGATAGGATTAGATACACAGCTCAGCAGACAGTATCACATAGGATAGGATTAGATACACTCTGATTGGTCATAACTCTGGTATATGTGATGTAACTATTATCAGCTGTAATATAGAGTATGATGGAGGCGGCTGATCACAGAATCTAATAATATATCACACAGATGAGTTCTCCACCGAGCAGACTCCCCGCCATCTCCACCCCAGCAGGTCTGTAATATCTATATCTGTAATATCTATATCTGTAATATCTATATCTGTAATATCTATATCTGTTATATATACATATATATATATCTGTTACATGTATATCTGTAATATCTATACCTGTAATATCTATATCTGTAATATCTATATCTGTAATATCTATATCTGTTATATCTATATCTGTTATATATATATCTGTAATATACCTTATATCTGTAATATACCTTATATCTGTAATATACCTTATATCTGTAATATACCTTATATCTGTAATGCACCTTATATCTGTAATATCTATATCTGTTATATATATATCTGTAATATATATCTGTAATATCTATATCTGCAATATCTATATGTAATACACCTTATATCTGTAATATCTATATATATATATATATATATATATATATATATATATATATATATATATACACCTTCTATCAGTAATACTCATTATTTCTATACTAATACTCTTAGATCACTTCTTTATATCTTCAGAATTACAACTTAACATAGTCTGATCTATATCATCATAGAGTTTATTTATTTTTTACAAAAGTAATACATGACAGATATGAGATAGATATGAGAGATAGATATGAGATATAGATAGATAGATTAGTTAGGAGTAGCCGTATTAGTCCAGTGATGCAAAAAGCAAAATTATCTATAGTTGCAGTATCTTGTAATACCTTTTTTATTGGACTAACAAGATTATGTAGAGAAGCTTTCGGGATTCCTCCCTTTATCAAGTCATAAGCATTTCTGAGCTCACAAGGAGAAAACACAGGTTTTCTCCTTGTGAGCTCAGAAATGCTTATGACTTGATAAAGGGAAGAATCCCGAAAGCTTCTCTACATAATCTTGTTAGTCCAATAAAAAAGGTATTACAAGATACTGCAACTATAGATAGATAGATAGATAGATATGAGATTGAGATATAGATAGATAGATAGATAGATAGATATGAGATAGATAGATATGAGATTGAGATAGATATGAGATGATAGATAGAAATATATATGAGATAAGTGAATTGTTCCCCGTATTTAGCTTTAGTACAGTTCTAATATCTGACCAATGACCTGGTACATATGGACCATTATAAAGTGTTTATAGTGAGAACATGAAGCCTTATATACCGGACATCAGCAGAATTACTGGTTTATACTTTATATACATTCAGCTCACAGAGCATTGTCTAGACTGGATACAACTGTAGACCCTGGATATATTTCTACTTACTGACAGCAAGCAGAGCTCTTACAAGCTGTGAGGGCTGGAGGCACAAAGTACAATATAAAGCTGCAGAACTTTTCATTATACAGTGATCAGCGGGAGCCCCCTTTATGTATCATCACATATCTGAGGCAATGTTCACATAATTCGGTAATTTATTTTACACCCTTGTAGATTGTATGGAAAGATGGTATAATAATATGGTAGATAATATCAGCGCACACATTGTTCTCTGCAGTGAATAGAAATCTTGTATTCACACAGTGCAGTCTGAGGCCACAGTCATTGACAGGTAGCAGTGTTATGGCATTTTTGCTGCAGTTTTCATCACTGATTTTAATAGGAAAATACACAGAATATAGGGGCACTCCAGTGGAATTATTTAAATCAACTGGTGCCAGAAAGTTAAGCAGATATGTAAATTATTTCTATTAAAAAATCTTAATCTTTCCAGTACTTATTAGCTGCTGAATACTACAGAGGAAGTTCTTTTCTTTTTGCAACACAGAGCTCTCTGCTGACATCATGAGCACAGTGCTCTCTGCTGACACCTCTGTCCATTTTAGGAACTGTCCAGAGCAGCATATGTTTGCTATGGGGATTTTCTCCTACTCTGGACAGTTCTTAAAATGGACAGAGGTGTCAGCAGGGAGCACTGTGCTCGTGATGTCAGCAGAGAGCTCTGTGTTCCAAAAAGAAAAGAACTTCCTCTGTAGTATTCAGCAGCTAATAAGTACTGGAAGTATTGAGATTTTTTAATACAAGTAATTTACAAATCTGTTTAACTTTCTGGCACCAGTTGATTTAAATAAATAAATCTTGTGATTGAGTCTTTTAATGCCGTTCCACAATCACATTTCCCATAGACACAATGCTGACGCCTGCAGCTTCCTATGTGATGTTACAGACCCTTCCTGAATGTGCAGCGGCCGCCATTATCTCCATTACTTTATTGAGGGATTTTTTTTTGGTTCATCCAGGAACATCAGGATATTTTGTCCCCTCTCCTCCCTGATCCAAACCCCGATATAATCGGTTCCGCTCTTATTCTTATTGCCAATGGTTCTATGACTAGTAATGAGAAGCATAGACCATATTCAAATTCACAATATTTTGTGAATATTTGGATGAATATTCGTCCTATATTTGGAAATTTCGCATATTCATTCACAAAATGCGCATGCGCGATTATATCTTTCAACTAACTAGTTTCCTATTGGTTGCTAGGAATGTTGCTAACCTCTGACAACTGTTCCGGTCCGCCGCTCCAACCGTGAACACTCATCCCCCCCCCGCTCTCCCGGCTGGGCTGCAACTCTCATCGTGGGATGCGCCCGCATGCGAATCGCGACCCATCCCTTACCTGCTCCTGCTCTGGCCTCCAAGTCATCTGCCTCACAGGTCATTGGATCCACATCCAGCAGCGTTACAACAACTGTATTTGCATCCTTCTCATTGGCCGACAAGCTAAAAGAAGGGAGGGATCAGTGTCCTCTGGAAGTGACGATATTTGCATAATTTTTGCATAAAACTTTCATTTGTATATCCGCCTTCTTTGGACCACTTTTTATTTACACAGTAATCATCATTGTGATGTGTACTGTGAAAAAAAAATATATATACATTTGCGATATTCTAAATATTTGCGAAATGGTGAAGTGGCGATATTCGTGAAAATAATTCGCTATTCAAATATTCGCACTCAACACTATCTATGACCATTGCAAATAACAGGGGGGGAGAGGGGGCAACCCTTCCTGGTACCTCTTGACCGAGTGAATCCCTTAGGCTAGGTTCAGACTAAGTTTTAAAATTTCCGTCCGAAATTCCGCTTGGTAAAAAAGTACATGTGAGTCAATGGGATTACCGTGCACCTGTTCATACTTCGGATTTTTTCACTCGGAATTTGCGTGTCTAATTTCCGCATGAAGAAAGGAGGTGCAGAATCCCATTGACTTCAATGGGACTCTCATTTCCCGGCGGATTTTTGTTCAAACGCGGAATGTAGGCAGATTGAAAATCCGTGCGGATTTGAGTCAGAAATTTAAATATGATCAGCCCACTGGTTCTTGGACTAGCCCACATTGAAAATATTGACTGACCTGGTTTGGGTCATGTGATCACATGGTCCAAAAGGGGCTGAACTTGGCTCGTAGCACTCCCACTGTTTTCTGCTTGTAATTGAAGCAGAAATTTAAGGCGGATTTGGTGGCGTCATTTCCGTGCGGAATAGCGGCGGATTACTCGCGGAAATGACAAAATTACGCATGAAACTGAAAAACTCTTTTGGAGGCGGAAAATAGTCGCCGAAAATTTTGCAGGCAGACAGTCGGAAATTCCATAGTCTGAACCTAGCCTTAGATCTCATGCCGTCTACTAGAGATGAGCGAACTTACAGTAAATTCGATTCGTCACGAACTTCTCGGCTCGGCAGTTGATGACTTATCCTGCATAAATGACTTCAGCTGTCAGGTGCTCCGGTGGGCTGGAAAAGGTGGATACATTCCTAGGAGACTCTTTCCTAGGACTGTATCCACCTTTTCCAGCCCACCGGAGCACAGGAAAGCTGAACTCATTGATGCAGGATAAGTCATCAACTGCCGAGCCGAGAAGTTTGTGACGAATCGAATTTACTGTAAGTTCGCTCATCTCTACTGTCTACCACTATCTGAGTTGATGCATCTTTATACAACAATTTGATCAATTAAATCAGGTCTCCCTTTATCCCATACTTCTTCAGTACCTCCCAAAGAATGTCCTATTCCACCCTATTGAGCGCATTAAAGGGGTATTCCAGGAAAAAATACTTAATTTTTTTGTTTAATATCAACTGGCTCCAGAAAGTTAAACAGATTTGTAAATTAAAGTCCAAAAGAGATGAAAGAAGAAACGGATCACTCACCGATATGAATGCTGTGAACTTTATAGAGGGCTTAATGCAGCGGCTACATATGGGTCGATGTCAATGGCAGGGCAGGAGGTGTAGCAGAGCCCTGTCCAAAGCGACGGCACCGTTTCACGCCCTGTGGGTCGATGTCAATGGCAGGGCAGGAGGTGTAGCAGAGCCCTGTCCAAAGCGACGGCACCGTTTCACGCCCTGTGGGTCGATGTCAATGGCAGGGCAGGAGGTGTAGCAGAGCCCTGTCCGAAGCGACGGCGCCGTTTCACGCCCTGTGGGTCGATGTCAATGGCAGGGCAGGAGGTGTAGCAGAGCCCTGTCCAAAGCGACGGTGCCGTTTCACGCCCTGTGGGCCGATGTCAATGGCAGGGCAGGAGGTGTAGCAGAGCCCTGCCGGAAGCGACGGCGCCGTTTCACGCCCTGTGGGTTGATGTCAATGGCAGGGCAGGAGGTGTAGCAGAGCCCTGTCCGAAGCGACTGTGCCGTTTCACGCCCTGTGGGTCGGTGTCAATGGCAGGGCAGGAGGTGTAGCAGAGCCCTGTCCGAAGCAACGGCGCTGTTTCACGCCCTGTGGGTCGATGTCAATGGCAGGGCACGAAGTGTAGCAGAGCCCTGTCCGAAGCGACGCGCCGTTTCACGCCCTGTGGGTCGATGTCAATGGCAGGGCAGGAGGTGTAGCAGAGCCCTGTCCGAAGCGACGGTGCCGTTTCACGCCCTGTGGGTCGGTGTCAATGGCAGGGCAGGAGGTGTAGCAGAGCCCTGTCCGAAGCGACGGCGCCGTTTCACGCCCTGTGGGTCGATGTTAATGGCAGGGCAGGAAGTGTAGCAGAGCCCTGTCCGAAGCGACGCACCGTTTCACGCCCTGTGGGTCGATGTCAATGGCAGGGCAGGAGGTGTAGCAGAGCCCTGTCCGAAGCGACGGTGCCATTTCACGCCCTGTGGGGCGATGTCAATGGCAGGGCAGGAGGTGTAGCAGAGCCCTGTCCGAAGCGACGGCGCCGTTTCACGCCCACAGGGCGTGAAACTGCGCCGTCGCTTCGGACAGGGCTCTGCTACACCTCCTGCCCTGCCATTGACATCGACCCATATGTAGCCGCTGCATTAAGCCCTCAATAAAGTTCACAGCATTCAGATCGGTGAGTGATCCGTTTCTTCTTTCATCTCTTTCGGACTTTGGCTTTCACTTCATCTGTATAAGCGAGAGCACCGCCGACATACAGCTGTTGATCACTAGCGCTCAGCCCTCTGACAGCATTATTCAGTTGTGCTTCTTACCCCAAGGCAGTGCCAGGTGTTCAGCTTGATTTCGAGATTTGTAAATTACTTCTATTAAAAAAATCTTAATCCTTCCAATAGTTATCAGCTGCTGAAGTTGAGTTGCTGTTTTCTGTCTGACAACAGTGCTCTCTGCTGACATCTCTGCTTGTCTCGGGAACTGCACAGAGTAGAAGAGGTTTGCTATGGGGATTTGCTTCTACTCTGGAGAGTTCCCAAGACACGTGTTATCAGAGAGCACTTAGACAGAAAAGAACAACTCAACTTCAGCAGCTCATAAGTACTGAAAGGTTTAAGATTTTTTTAATTGAAGTAATTTACAAATCTGTTTAACTTTCTGGAGCCAGTTGATATATAAAAAAAAGTTTTTTTTCCTGGATAACCTCTTTAACCCCTTAATGACGCAGGACGTATATTTACGTCCTCCGCCGGCTCCCGCGATATGCCGCAGGGTCACACGGTGTCCCCGCATCATATCGGGTCAGTCCCGGCGGCTATCAACGGCCGGGACCCGCGGCTAATACAGGACATCACCGATCGCGGTGATGACCTGTATTAACCCTTCAGACGCGGTGATCAAAGCTGACCGCCGCGTCTGAAGTGAAAGTGAAAGTATCCCGGCTGCTCAGTCGGGCTGTTCGGGACCGCCACTGTGAAATCGCAGCTTCCCGAACAGCTTACAGGACACCGGGAGGGACCTTACCTGCCTCCTCGGTGTCCGATTGAAGAATGACTGCTCCGTGCCTGAGATCCAGGCAGGAGCAGTCAAGCGCCGATAACGCTGATCACAGGCGTGTTAATATATGCCAGTGATAAGCATGAGAGATCAGTGTGTGCAGTGTTATAGGTCCCTATGGGATAACAATGATCAGTAAAAGAGATCAGTGTGTGCAGTGTTATAGGTCCCTATGGGATAACAATGATCAGTATAAGAGATCAGCATGTGCAGTGTTATAGGTCCCTATGGGATAACAATGATCAGTATAGGAGATCAGCGTGTGCAGTGTTATAGGTCCCTATGGGATAACAATGATCAGTATAAGAGATCAGTGTGTGCAGTGTTATAGGTCCCTATGGGATAACAATGATCAGTATAAGAGATCAGCATGTGCAGTGTTATAGGTCCCTATGGGATAACAATGATCAGTATAGGAGATCAGCGTGTGCAGTGTTATAGGTCCCTATGGGACCTATAACACTGCAAAAAAAAAAGTTAAAAATATAGTGTTAATAAAGGTCATTTAACCCCTTCCCTAATAAAAGTTTGAATCACCTCCTTTTTCCCATAAAAAAATAAAAGTGTAAATAAATAAAAAAATAAACATATGTGGTATCGCCGCGTGCGGAAATGTTCGATCTATAAAAATATATCATTAATTAAACCGCACGGTCAATGGCGTACGTGCAAAAAAATTCAAAAGTCCAAAAAAGCGTATTTTTGGTCACTTTTTATACCATTAAAAAATTAATAAAAAGTTATCAAAAAGTCCGATCAAAACAAAAATCATACCGATAAAAACTTCAGATCACGGCGCAAAAAATGAGTCCACATACCGCCCTGTATGTGAAAAAATAAAAAGTTATAGGGGGTCAGAAGATGACAATTTTAAACGTATAAATTTTCCTGCATGTAGTTATGATTTTTTCCAGAAGTGCGACAAAATCAAACCTATATAAGTAGGGGATCATTTTAACCGTATGGACCTACAGAATAATGATAAGGTGTAATTTTTACCGAAATATGCACTGCGTAGAAACGGAAGCCCCCAAAATTTACAAAATGGCGTTTTTGTCTTCAATTTTGTCGCACAATGATTTTTTTCCCCATTTTGCCGTGAATTTTTGGGTAAAATGACTGATGTCAATGCAAAGTAGAATTGGTGATGCAATCTTTGCATTAATTTTCCCAAAATCTGTCAAAATTTGTGCTATTGTACCAGAATCGCACAAATCACAGTAAAAACAAAAGAAAGGGTAATTTTTTTCCCATGAATTTGTAAAAACACACACAAAAAACCCAAAGAAATGCAGTAGAAATGGTCAATTCACTTTCACCACATAACAATATTTCTCTAAAAAACAAATAGACAAGACACACTTGGGATAAGAAAGCGCATAAAAACTGCACATAGTGTGAACTGACCCCCCAACCTACCCCCAAATTTAATCAGTTTACTTGGGAGACCTCAGCAGCCTAATTTAATGACCAGGTGCAGTGATTAGACTCCTACCCCCCCCCCCCCTCTCTCTCTCTCTCTACAAAGCCAGAGGATTAATGGAAATGTAGGCAGCACATAAGCGGATCCCCAGCATGTATAACGCTACGGATCCGCCGCTGAAGAACCACTGTATGCTGCCTTTACAGGTGCCTGTTCGGAGCGGCAATCCACCGCTATGAGCAAACACACTGCGATGTGCGAGTCGCCGCGCACATGCACAGTATCGCACATCGCAGCTGCTCTTGGCCTAGCTCAGGGAGCAGGGGGAGTGGCCGCGATGTGTGCGAGTACACTGCGCATGTGCGGCAACTCACACATCGCAGCAGTGTGTCTGCTCGTAGCGGCGTATTGACGCTCCGAGCAGGCACATCTAAAGGAACCCTGTAGGGGTCCTTCAGCGGGAGATCTGCAGCGTAAAATACTCTGTGGATCCACTCGTCTGAACGTACCTTTTAGGAAATAATTTCAGTAATGAAATTGGAATCAGCACGGCTGAAAACTCACGCCTGCCACATCAGCTAAAACAGGTAAGCACAAGGCATACACAAGAACCTCCAAATTGTCCTCTATATAAGCATCAAAAATAAATTCTCATGGTTTAGAGTTTGCTACAATTGTATCCAGTGTAGACATTCTAGCCCTACTCCATACTGATACATTGTATCAAGTCAGTAGAGAGAGAGAGAGAGAGAGAGAGAGAGAGAGCCTGCAAAGAGGCTGGGTTCACATCATGTTTTTGCCATACTGTTTTCAATCAGTTTTTCTAAAGAAAACCGTATGGCAAAAAAAAAAAACGGATGGAACCGTATGGGAAAAAGTTAACCGTATGCGTTTTTAAACCGTATGCTGTTTTTAAAAGTGCATACAATTCCATCCGTTTTTATTTAAAAAAAACTAAAACATATGTTTTTGATGATTTTGTCCATTTTTAATGGGAAGGGTGTTGGGTGGGGACTTTAGAATGCAAATGCACATGTGCAAAGTAAAAACCGTATACGGTTTCCCGTATGGAACTGTATACATGTGCGTTTCCCATTGACGTCCATGTTAAAAAAAAAAAAGGTATGCGGTTGCAGTACGGTTTAAAAACCGGAGTCAAAACCGTGGTTGAGCACGTTTTTGTCTCCGGTTTAAAAACCGTACTGCAACCGCTTAAGTTTTTTTTTTTTTTACATGGACGTCAATGGGAAACTCGCATGTATACAGTTCCATATGGGAAACCGTATACGGTTTTTACTTTGCACAAAGTCCCCACCCAACACCCCTCCCATTAAAAATGGACAACATTTTCAAAAACGTATATATATATATTTTTTTTAATAAAAACTGACGGAACCGTATGCACTTTTAAAAACAGTATACGGTTTAAAAACGCATACGGTTTACTTTTTCCCATACGGTTCCATCCATTTTTTTGCCATACGGTTTTCTTTAGAAAAACTGATTGAAAACAGTACGGCAAAAACGTGGTGTGAACCAACAGACTGTTAGTGGGTGCCCCCTATATACTGCACTGACTGTATATCCACAGGGGATCGTTCACCCCAAGTATTGCTCCAGATGCCACGGTTCTCGCACTTGCTATTCCTCGTATATATTTCTTCAGTCTTCTGCTTTGCACCTGCCACACATCACTAGAGCGCGGCTATATGTGCCGGTAATTGGATCCGCAACGCCAGCGCCTAAATGGGGGGCAAAGGGGAACAGTGCAGGTTAGGTGATAGCCCAGAGCGGCCGGGACCTAGCAACCGGGTATTTATTATCAAACACATACAGTGCATGCAACCTGCCACCTGTTATGTCACATCACTACAAGTCCCAGCATGCCCCATGCATCCCGTTGAAGGGTGCTTCAAAACCAGATGTTGCAAAACTACAACTCTCAACATGCCCGGACAGCCAAAGGCTGTCCGGGCATGCTGGGAGTTGTAGTTTTGCATCAGAAGAAAAAAAAAAAGGCCTGATTTCTTTCAGAAACAGTGCCACACCTGTCATCAGGCTCTGTTTGGTAATGCGGCTCAGTTAAATTGACATGACGAGCCAAGTTGTAATACCACACACAACCTGAGGATGCGCTGTTTTTGGAAATTATAAGCTCTGTTTATTTCTTTTGCAGCATTAGGCCTTGCCCTGCCTGTAGAGGGAGCTGATGAGAGAAAAAGGGGTTTATCGAAGTTAGTGTTCCCTAACGAGTGTGTCTTCAGCTGTTGCAAAACTACAACTCCCAGCATGACCGGACAGCCTGTCCAGGCATGCCGGCAGTTGTAGTTTTTCAACAGCTGGAGGCACCCTGGTTGGGAAACATTGATCTTTGTGTACGATGGCCTCTTGACTCTTTGTTGACTCTGGATGTCAGAGGAGAGAAGGGTCAGGCAAGTGTCCTCCTGCAGAATGCATGTGCTAGTGTATGCAGGGATAGGAGTGCATGCTGGGAGTTGTATTTTAGGAGCAGCTGGAGGCACAATGTTAGGAAACACTGATCTATGTGTACGATGGCCTCTTGACTGTCTGATGACTCTGGATGTCAGAGGAGAGAATGGTTGGGCAAGTGTCCCCCTGCAGAATACATGTGCTAGTATATGGCATTGCATGCTGGGAGTTGTAGTTTTGCAACAGCTGGAGGCACACTGGTTGGTAGACACTGATGTGTACGGTGGCCTCTCGACTCTATTGACTCTGGATGTCAGAGGAGAGAAGGTTGGGCAAGTGTCCTCCTGCAGAATACATGTACTAATGTATGCAGAAAAGAGGAGTGCATGCTGGGAGTTTTGCAACAGCTGGAGGCACACTGGTTGGAAAATGTCGCACTAGTGCACTGAACCAGACTTTTCCCAGTTTGGCGCCATTGTTTGGGGGCAGTGCAGGGTCTTGTTCACACTATGAAGTCACCGTGCAGTACGTGAAGCCTTTACCTGTTATGGACGGCGCAGGTGAGGGGCGCACCTTAGAAGGCAATGATATCGCCGCTCTACGCAGTAACCTTTGTCGTGTTTGTTTAGAGCCATGTAAGGTGAGAACACGACTTTTGCTGCAGATAAAACTCACAGTTATTGATTAATGGGAAAAGATCTCTGGAGACCTGGAGTATACAGACGACGCCATCCGCGGCAAAGTGTATACATCGCCATCTCCGCCGCAACCACAAAAAGAGGCAACCGAGAATCTGACAATTCTACCAAAAAGGAGGTAAATGACATCCAATGACATTCTACTATAAAAGTCGTCTGCTTGTTTTCATGCTAAGAATTAGTTTTCAATCTGTGGAAAGATTTGCGCAATAGAAACGGAATGGAAACCGTCAGCAAGCAGATCCGTCAATTGCAAATTGCTAATGGTTTCCTTGTTGAAAAAATTATTAATATTATTATTATAATTATTATTGTTATTTTGATTATTATAAATAGTATTATTATTAAAATATTATTATTATTGTTATTTTGATTATTATAAATATTATTATTAATAAAATAATAATAATGATGATAATTTTTATTATTATTATTGTTATTTTGATTATTATAAATAATATTATTACTATTATTATTATTTGCATATACTGCACAATTTGAAAACACAATAAATGTTTCACTGATTTTGATTTTATTTACTTACATGCAACTAAATTTTGCTACAGATGCAGTTTGTATCTGCAAATAGTCTGTAACATTTTGCGCACATTCAGTGACTTTTAGCAGCATATCCTAAATGTTCTCATGAGTAGATGTCCCCTAGGTTCAGACTACGGAATCACCAGATTGAAAATTTCCATCTAGAAATTCCGAGTGCGGCCAGGAGTGTGAATCATTCGGCACTAGGACCGCGCGGACATTGCAGTCTCCAATAGACTACAATGTGTTCCGCGAGTAGATCCGCCTGAAGAATGAGCAACGCCATTCTTCAGGAGGAATTTTTTAAGAGGATTTTCCGTTCACAAATTCCGCTTCAAAAATTCTGAAGTGTGGCAGATGAACAGATGGAAAGAGGATAGCTACTTCCTCAGTGTGGATCTACCAGAGGCGGTATGGCTGACAGAGGTAATAGTCACCTACTTCCTGTTCCTGAAATTAAAGAGAAAATATCTGCAGTGTATATAGCTAAGATTACAAGAGAAAGAGACTGAACAGATGACACAGACTGCACACAGGGACTGCACAGGAGGAAGAGACTGCACACAGGGACTGCACAGGAGGAAGAGACTGCACACAGGGACTGCACAGGAGGAAGAGACTGCACACAGTGACTGCACAGGAGGAAGAGACTGCACACAGGGACTGCACAGGAGGAAGAGACTGCACACAGGGACTGCACAGGAGGAAGAGACTGCATACAGTGTCTGCACAGGAGGAAGAGACAGCATACAGTGTCTGCACAGGAGGAAGAGACTGCACACATTGTCTGCACAGGAGGAAGAGGCTGCACACAGTGTCTGCACAGGAGGAAGAGACTGCACAGGAGGAAGAGACTGCACACAGTGTCTGCACAGGAGGAAGAGACTGCACAGGAGGAAGAGACTGCACACAGTGTCTGCACAGGAGGAAGGGACTGCACACAGTGTCTGCACAGGAGGAAGAGACTGCACACAGGGACTGCACAGGAGGAAGAGACTGCATACAGTGTCTGCACAGGAGGAAGAGACAGCATACAGTGTCTGCACAGGAGGAAGAGACTGCACACATTGTCTGCACAGGAGGAAGAGGCTGCACACAGTGTCTGCACAGGAGGAAGAGACTGCACAGGAGGAAGAGACTGCACACAGTGTCTGCACAGGAGGAAGAGACTGCACAGGAGGAAGAGACTGCACACAGTGTCTGCACAGGAGGAAGAGACTGTACACAGTGTCTGCACAGGAGGAAGAGACTGCACACAGTGACTGCACAGGAGGAAGAGACGGCACACAGTGTCTGCACAGGAGGAAGAGACTGCACAGGAGGAAGATACTGCACACAGTGTCTGCACAGGAGGAAGAGACTGCACACAGTGTCTGCACAGGAGGAAGAGACTGCACACAGTGACTGCACAGGAGGAAGAGACTGCACACAGTGACTGCACAGGAGGAAGAGACTGCACACAGAGATTGCACAGGAGGAAGAGACTGCACACAGTGACTGCACAGGAGGAAGAGACTGCACACAGTGACTGCACAGGAGGAAGAGACGGCACACAGTGTCTGCACAGGAGGAAGAGACTGCACAGGAGGAAGAGACTGCACACAGTGACTGCACAGGAGGAAGAGACTGCACACAGTGACTGTGACTGCAAAGGAGGAAGAGACTGCACACAGTGTCTGCACAGGAGGAAGAGACTGCACACAGTGACTGTCAATTGGGGAGATATAATCTGCAACAAAATTTTCACTGGAAATCATTCAGATTACCCTAAAACAAGATCTGTTCCTGTCCCCACCACCTACCATGTGCCATTTACAACACGGGGTAACAGCATAGGAGCTTTACCCATCCTCAGGCACCAGGGTCTGGGTGTGACTGCTGCCCCCGCACCCCTGGATGTAACAGATCAACACTTCCTGCAGTTTCTTTATATATCCTCTAGATGGCGCCATTGTTCTTATCCCAGAATCTAGTGAGATTATTTCCTTTTTCCTTTGCACAGTAGACTGGTAAAAAGCGGTGGCCTCCAAACTGTGGACCTCCAGCTGTTGCAAAACAACAACTCCCAGCCAGCCGTTGGCTGTCCGGGCATGCTGGGAGTTGTAGTTTTGCAACAGCTGTCAGTAGAATTGTCCCTATGAGTCACTGGCCATAAACACAGATCCACGCACTTTGTATAGGACACGTTATCGTCACCTTTGTTCTTGGTGTTTTGGCGCGATGCCCGGGCCCTGGCGCCAATGGGGCAGATTTTGCATTGGGGCCCTGAATACAATTACATAGATAGAAAATACAATTGTGTACTTCTTGCTCTATCGGCCTCCAGGGGGCGCTGTACCATAACAGTCTATGGATAATTATCTATATGTGGCCCCATATAAGACCATTATTTTATATTCTTTAATGTAACTAGATCAGGGGCGTAGCTATAGAGGTAGCAGTGGCACTGGGGCCCTGGTGCCTAAAGGGGGCACCAAAGCACATTTGCCCCATAAAAGAGCAGTACGATACTTGGCATATGGGGCCCTGTTGCAGATTTCGCATCGGGGGCCCTGAAGCTACAAGCTACACCTCTGAACTAGGTATTAGGGTCCATATTGCTACCGCCATACGCAGACCTATGTTCATTCTCATAGAGATACAAACTATCGCGGTCGTAATAAGGAGCGCAAAAATGTACCGTATTACGATGACGTAAAACCGCTCTATGCGTAAGGAAATAATAATCGCCCATAATGAGGCCCAGTGCCAACTCTTGTATTTCTCGCTGCCTGGGAGATTTTGCGGACATAAACGTGATGGCTGGCGAGACGCTGTGGGAGTGGCACCTGTCGCAGCGTGCCCTGAGGGTGTTGGGCAGGCAGCGGGCTGCGCCGCATACGTAGTCATGTGGTCAGTCTGGCTGCGCCGCATTTGCCGTCAAAGCATCTTGAATAACTTGGTGCTCGGCCTGATTTATTTATTCATTCCAGAGGTTTAAGGGGGAGAGGAGGTTCATTTTATTGTATTTTGCTCTTCTGTGTATCAGGCGCCGCTTATTACAGACTCAGGGAAAGGTGGCGAGCATGGGCGGAAGATTCTCCGCAACTTAAAGGGGCATTCCAGTTGAAAAAAAAAACACAATTTTTTTTTTTCATATCAACTGGCTCCAGAAAGTTAAACAGATTTGTAAATTGCTTCTATTAAAAAAAATCTTAATCCTTCCAGTACTTATCAGCTGTTGAAGTTGAGTTGTTCTTTTCTGTCTGACCACAGTGCTCTCTGCTGACACCTCTGCCCGTGTCAGGAACTGTCCAGAGCAGGAGAGTTTTTTTTTTATATTTTTTGTGGGGATTTGCTCCTACTCTGGACAGTCCCTGAGACAGACAGAGGTGTCAGCAGAGAGCACTGTGGTCAGACAGAAAAGAACAACTCAACTTCAACAGCTGATAAGTACTGGAAGGATTAAGGCTTTTTAATAGAAGTCATTTACAAATCTGTTTAACTTTCTGGAGCCAGTTGATATGAAAAAAATAATGTTTTTAACTGGAATACCCCTTTAGAGGAACATTCGCTTTTTGAGGAACAAGTGTCTAAGGGTGCATTCACACTACAGAATATGCCGCGGCCACTGACAATATCGCAATCCGGAAATTCTGTAGTGTGCAGCCCTTTGACTTTGTTCACACAGTGGAATTTCCAAGCAGAATCTGTGGAATAATTCCGTTGCATCAGAGTCCTATTGTGTTCTGCCGCGGAAATTCTGATTCTGGCTCCTCCGCAGAAAGGATTGACATGTCCTATGGAGAAGGCGCATTTCTGAGCGGTCCTAGTGTTGGTATGTTCTGCCAGCGCCCGCTGTCTGCAGAATTCTGCCATGTAAACATAGCCTTATAGTGATAATCTAGCTGTAAAGTTTTATTTTTTATTTTTTTTCTTAGGGAAATTGATCATCTGGCGTGCATCTGCAAAATTGCATAAAGAGTGTTTTTATTTTGCGCATTGACTTGCGCCACAATTAGCATCTAATTTTGCTCAATTTTTATGCTGTCTGCAGCAGCTTCGTCATTTTTTTCCCTGTGCTTAGTTTGTAGATGCAGTGGTCGGCATGCTTAATTTTTCACACATTTTTGCGCAAAACTTACTTCCTCTGGTGAACGGCTGGCATATTAATGTGTGTGAGCCTTTCACCTTTTTATTTTATTTTATTTTTATTTTTTTTGCACTATCCAGGGGCTTTCCTGTGGAAAACCACTCATTTTGTGCACCAGGTTTCCTATTGTGCAAACAAAAAAACAAAACAAATCTGCGCTAATGAAAAATTGCACATAAATAAATAAAATTAAATTAAATGAATACATTTATTAAAATTAAATTGATTAAAATAAATAAAATAAATAAATAAAAATAAATGAATGAATAAATAAAAAAATAATTTAAAATAAATTAATTTAAATAAAAATGAGCAATTTTGCCGCTCTCTGCTGATGCAGGAAATGATAAATTCCTTTTTTTTTTAACTTCTCTTCTGAGTTAAGTTATTTCTCCTAGAGCCGTGCATTGTGGGTGTTTAGAGGACAGTTGTACAGGCAGAGCGCAGCTGTCAGGTTACATGCCTGGTGGGGGGGGGGGGGATGGAGGAGCGAGGGTAACGGCGGCACAAAATGTGTTGCACTTTAAGATGATGACTTTAGTGCCTGTCAACAAGGTGACATCTTGGAATCGCAACAATAAAAAAAAAAGCTAGTGGGTAGGCAACTGTAAAATAATCTGTTTCTTCCAGGTCCTACAAACTTTTTGGGGTGTGGGTGCAAAGTGCGCAGTTCCTGTTGCCCTCACATTGCAGTGTTGCAGTTATTGATTGACTCCAGTTACAATGACTGATTATAGCATTAGGTTAAGTAATCCACGTAGGTTTACGCGCTGTCATCCATCAGTCTGTCCATGGTCGCACTATTTGAATATCAGTCTAAAAAGTAGAGCCTGGTGCCAAATTTTTGGTTCCCTTATGCCTGATTCATTTTAGGTAGGACAGACCAAACCCCCCAAGCTATTGATTTAGAGAGAATCTGTATTCTGCAGGGGGACACTTGCCCAACACTTCTCTCCTCTGACATCCAAAGTCAACAGAGATAAGAGGCCATCATAGATATAGATCAGTGTTCCCCAATCTATGTACCTCCAGCTGTTGCATAATGGCACAATGGTTGGCAAACACTGGATTATATTATGATGAATGCAATAATGCAATTGAAATGTCGAGAGGGGCGACAGGTTCTCTTTGTGCATATAACCCCCTTCATCACACCCAAAAATGAATACAGACCCCCAAACCGGACCCTCTTAACTAACACTGCGGCATTAGACCAGTTTCAGAAAAGCGTAATATGGCTGCATTTTCGTATTTGTATTATAGTTGCAAGTCTTAACCCGACCCTGATATAGGGTCAATGACGATTTCAGTTTGGGTCACTCCTGTGGCGGCCCTAGTGTTGGTGTCACCAGTTGCAGTAGAAAATGGTGTCACTCAAAGCCCCCACCTCCTCACAAGTAAGAATTTGAAAATTGTGAATATAAATGGCGCCACCTCAGCAATTACAAGATTTTCCAATGCATGCCACCGCCGGTAGATGTCAGATGGGGTGACACCATCACAGGATGGTTACTTCACCTTAGTGGTGACATCCTGTTTGGGGGTGTCACCAGGTGCGGTCTGCACTGGCTGGGACATAAGGCCGTAATACAGAAGCGGCGCCATATTACACTCGTCTAATGCCGGCCATAGGTTATAGAGATTCCTTCAGGCCTTCAGGTTATGTAAGTTGAATACACGAAGAAAAAACAAAAACACTTTCCATGTTTACATACTAATAGTCTAATCTGGCTAGAAATTCGGCGCTATCTATACCTATCACTCGCCGTCACACCTGAGATTATCCAAACAGCTTCAAAACAATGTCATTAATCCTGGCCAGATGCCATGAGCCATAACTAATGTCTATATCACCGGGCTGGCAGCGCGCCAAAACCACGTAATGATTTATACAAGTGATTTTATTTACTTTTTAGGATTGGATCAGTAGATCTAAATTTATGAACATCCAGAAAGTTATATATAAAGTTTATTGAAAAGAATGACATACTCACGTAATGATTTATACAAGTGATTTATTTGGCGTTTTAGGATTTGATCGGTAGATGTAAAATTAGGAATGTCCAGAAAGTTATAAATAAAGTTTATTGAAAAGAATCACACATGTAATGATTTCTAACGATTTCTAAAGTGATTTTCATTGTCTTTTTAGGAATTGATGGGTAGATAAAAATTTAGTTATAAATAAAGTTCATTGAAAATAATCACACACAGTACTAGGCCTCATGTAGGCCAGACACAAGGAGAGGATGGGGTTGCCCACGGCAACCAATCAGATTGCTGCTTTCATTTGCTGCTGAAACAGAAAGCTGGAATCTGATTGGTTGCTAGGGGGCAAATGCTGTCTTTGATGTATTTTCAATAAACTTTATTGATACATATGTTGTTATTAAAGCGTATTAATTACGTTTTCTTTAATAAACTGTATTGTAGAAGTCTGTATTATTCACACATAGAAACAAAGCCCCTGTGATCTTTTCAATAAACTTTATTTATACATGGAACCAACATGGCGAGTATAAGACATTCTATGAGGCAGTTCTTCGTATAGACCCTAAATGTCCAACCTGCTGCCCTCCAGCTGTTGCAAAACTACAACTCCCAGCATGCCCGGACAGCCGTTGGCTGTCCGAGCATGCTGGGAATTGTAGTTTAGCAACATCTGGAGGGCTGCAGATTAGACACCTAGGATATAGACCCTCTACCCATAATAATAAACTGAGAATCTATTACAAAAGTGAAAACAATATGGCGGCAGAGTTGTAAACAAACAGAAAGCCGCATTAACTGTTCAGAATGTGAGAACTCCAGGATATTATGCGTTTGAGGGTTTGCCCATATCAGCCGTGCCCTGTTCAGCATTCCAGAATCCATTATCGGGTCATTAGGCGTCTCTTATCTCCGGAGACACTCCCAGGATTTAAAGGTTTGTTCCAGTATATCCCAATACTCATTAACATTACACGATGGGGAATGTAGTTCTGTCGGGTGCTCACATGATAGTCTACAGCTGGCCGTAGACTTCAGCTCATTCGTCCCTGAATACACGTGCACACTCGGCTCGTCCGAGCATGCATGTATTGCGAATGGGGGAGAGGGGAGACTCCACCGTACCCTAATGTCTATATGGTCGGAGATGTCATTATAGCCACAAGCATACAATTCTATGGCCAGCTATGGGCTCTGATGACGCTATACCGTATCAATCCTGTGACAGAACAAGAAAGAGCCCAACAGACCTCACTGACTACATGCTGCACTACTACTTACTGTCAAAAATTGACAAAAACAACCCTGACAGACCCTCGAAGGTTTCAGATGAGCATAATATGGCCGCATTTAGGAATCTGTATTACTGCCGCAAGTCCCGGCCCAACAGTGTGTCTAAGGACCGCAAACTGAAAACATCATAGGGGTTTTATGGTCTTAAAGGGGTACTTCGCTGAAAACATGTTATCCTCTATCCAAAGGATAGGGTATAAGATGTTAGATCACGGGGATCTCCGGGCCGGCAGCTTCCGCATTCGTGATGTCACACCACGCCCCCTCCATTCATGTCTATGGGAGGGGGCGTGATGGTTAGTACATAGCTGTCGCGCTTCCTCCTATAGGCGGGAATGGAGGTGGCGTGGCGGCTGGCATCGCCAGTCATCGGGCACGGAGCGGAGTTCGCTCCGTGCACTCGGTGACAGGACATGGTTTTGTGCCATGGCGGCTAATAACATAGTGTGAATGCATCCTAACTTGGGCCCCAACGCAAAATCTGCAACAGTGCCCCCCAAATATACAGAATTGATCTTTCCCTCATATGGAGTAAAATAAACATATGGCCTCGAGACTCATGGGCGAGGGTGCGACAACAACCTCTGGCCCACCTATAGATACGGCACAGTTCAGAAGCATAATGTGATGAGGGGTGTAGTCTTGAGTGGCACTTTTAGGCTAGGTTCACACTACGGAATTTCCGCCTGCAATTCTGCTTTGAAATTACAGGCAGAAATTCCATTTACTAAAATGTATAGTATAGTGAATGGGTTTCCGTTCACAGATTCACACTTCGGAATTTGTGAACGGGAAATCCCCTTGAAAATTCTTCAGGCAGAAATACTCGCGGAACACATTGCAGTCTATTGGAGACTGCAGTGTCCGCGCGGTCCTATTGCTGACTGATTCAGTCGGCGCTGGTCGCACTTAGAATCTCCAGGCGGAAGTTTTCTGCTTGGAGATTCCGCAGTGTGAACCTAGCCTTAGGGTCTATTCACACAACAGAATTTCCGCTTGCGGAATTCCGCCTCAAATTAAAGCCCATATTCTTCTATGGGATTCCGCACTCCCATTCACACTACTGAATTTCCGCTTGCGGAATTCCGCAAGCGGAAATTCAGAAGTGTGAATGGGAGTGCGGAATCCCATAGAAGAATATGGGCTTTAATTCGCAAGCAGAAATTCTGCCATGTAAATAGACCCTAAGACTAGGTTCACACTGCGAAATCTCTGGCCAGAAAATTTCCAATAGACTGCAGTGTGTTCCGCGAGTATTTCCGCCTGAAAAATGAGCAACACCATTCTTCAGGCGGAAATTTCCAAGCGGATTTTCCGTTCACAAATTCCGAAGTGTGAATTTGTGAACGGAAACCCATTCACTACACTATACATTTTAGCAAGCGGAATTTCTGCCTGCAGAAATTCCGTAGTGTGAACCTAGCCTAACCTAACGTTCACATGTGCATATTTTTTCTGCAGATCTGCTGCAGATTTCATTCTGCAGATTTTGCTTCCCATTGACTTCAATGGGTAGCAAAATCTGCTACAGCAGATCTGCAGCAGAAAATATGCACGTGTGAACGTACCCTTAGGGTTCACGTGGGCGGATTACCTGCGGAATTTTCGCAGCGTATTTGCTGCGGAAAATCCGCAGTAGATTTTGCTACCATTGACTTCAATGGGTCTGAAGGAAAATCTGCAAATCTGCCCCTATTGCAAATTTTCTGCTGACCGATTAAAGTCAATGGTAGCAAAATCTGCTGCAGAAATTCTGCAGGTAATCCGCCCGTGTGAACATACCCTTAGACTGTATCACATGTTAGATACCCAACTACAGGAGGGCAGTCTATAGAACGGGAGTAGGAAAGATCAACTTTTAAGCCAGGATCACACTAGAGAATTCCACAATGGAATTTCCTTCTCCGAAAGAATTAACGCACGTTCTTTAAGCGAAATACCACGCCGAAAACAATCAGCTGAAGATTATGTAATGTGAACCCAGCCTTAGGACCCTTACACACTACAGAATTCCCCTGAGAATTCCGCATGCAGCAGCCTCCCATTAAACTTCCTAGAGACAGATCCGTCGGGATCCCACTTGTCAACTCTGCGCCAATTCTTATTCCCGCAATAAATTACCACACAAAATAAGAGCAAGTGGAATTCCACTCTGAGAATTTCCATAATGTGCATGGGCCCTTAGGACTTCATCTTGCGCTCCGACATGAAAGATACACAAATGCGCGTTCCTCATTGTGTCTCCGTCCCCCGCCCGGATCAGACGCGTTCTGGCTTGTGTACGTGAAACCTGAATGTAAACACAATACAAATAAGCAATTGACCTGACAATTATACAGGTAATCACATGGAAATAAACTCCCGTAATACTCCTGACAACCGACACCCCAGGCGGTTCAGGTTTCTGACGTTCCACCGGCGCTGAAGGGGTTTTTGGGGGTGCTATGTGGGATTTTATAGTCCCATAGATCAGTGTTTCCCAACCAGGGTGCCTCCAGCTGTTGCAAAACTACAATTCTCATCATGCCCGGACAGCCAAAGGCTGGAGGCACCCTGGTTGGGAAACACTGCCATAGGTTATGCAAAAACAATGACGCAAATCACATGATGCATTTGATTTCACCCTAAACTAAGATGAGTCCCTGATTTTGAATCTAGGACTCTGTGTCGGTTCTCACTGTCCTTTTAGCATTCTATTCATGATCATAGTGCTACATTTAAAAGAAGTGCAAGGAGTAAACAAAGAAAACAGTATCTAATGATAACGATACATTGTTTCTTTATTTTAGAACAATGGTCTCCAAACTGTAGACCTCCAGCTGTTGCCAAACTAGAAATCCCAGCATGCGCCCATTTCACGATGAGTGCATACATTAAATCAGAGATTTCTAAGCAGTGCGTCTCCAGCTGTTGCAAAATTACAACTCCCAGCATGCGCTCATTTAAGGAAAAAAAAGTTTTTCCCCAGCCAGAGTGCCTTCAGTGGTCTCCCAACTGTAGACCTCCAGCTGTTGCAAAACTACAACTCCCAGCATGTGCTCATTTAATAATGAGTGCATGCATTAAATCAGTGTTTCCCAACCAGCGTGCCTCCAGCTGTTGCAAGACTACAACTACTAACATGCCCAATGAGTCTGGCTTTCCGGGCATGCTGGATGTTTGTTTTGCAACAGCTGGAGGCACCCTAGTTGGGAAACCCTTTTTAATCTCATCAGTTACCTTGTGTGAGGTATTACAACTTGGTTCCATTCACTTCAATGGATCTGAGCTGCAATACCACATATAACCTGGGGACAAGTGTGGTTCTGTGTTCCCAACCAGTGTGCCTCCAGCTGTTGAAAAACTACAACTCCCAGCATGCATTTATTAAACAATGAGTTCATGCATTAAATCAGTGATTCCCAATCAACGTGCCTCCAGCTGTTGCAAAACTACAACTCCCAGCATGCGCTCATTTAACAATTAGTGCATGCATTAAATCAGTGTTTCCCAACCCGAGTGCCTCCATCTGTTGCAAAACTACAACTCCCAGCATACACTCATGTAACGATGAGTGCATACATTGAATCAATGTTTCCCAACCAGTGTGCCTCTAGCTGTTGAAAAACTACAACTTTCAGGATGCCCGGATAACCTACGTTGTCCAGGAATCCTGGGGATTGTAGTTTTGCAACAGCTGGAGGCACACTGGTTTGGAAACACTGAGATACGGGATAACAAGCTGAGATGGGAACACTCCTTTAATTGGGAAAATCTGTGACAAATCATGCTGAGAGTTGTAGTTCTGCAAAGCATGGATACACTGAAGTTTCCTCCACAATTCCTGACAACGTGTTTCCTTTTTGTTTTGATTTCATCAGGGGATACTTAAGAGGATATTTGGTTGCAGTAGGAAGTTACTCAGAATTACTCAGTATTCAGCGGGGGAAATATAATGACATCAGAATCTGCGGTTAATAAAGCATAAAAACAGAAACAGGCTAAAAAAAAGTGGAATAAAAAACGTAATAAGTGGAATCAGAGCGGCCACCTCTGGGGAGCGCCGTGTCCTGACTGGGGGTGGTGACCTATGAGGGGTGGCTTCCTGCAGGGCGAGGATCAGGCGGAGCGGCGACTTGTCGTCACTTGGTCACTAGTGAATAGTTCTGGGTAAACACGATTTTCAGGCTCTGAGGACGCAGTCGCTTTCACTTACAAAGACTGCCTCAGGGCGTCCATGTTTATGTGTCCATTCTACAGCTATTTCTCTGGACAACTCCCCTATATACATGCATGCTCGGCTTACATGAGTGTGCATGTGTTTCCAATGGGGAAAGGGTAGCAAGCCACTGCCAGGCACCTCTGAAGGTAGTTTATTGCAATCACATATGAGCAGAAAAACAGAGCTGAGTTTTTCGAAAAAACAGCGCCACACCTGTCGTCAGGTTGTATGTGGTATTGCAGCTCAGTTCAATTGAAGTGAATGGAGCCGAGTTGTAATACCAAACACAACCTGAGGTTAGGTGTGGTGCTAGCTGTTTTTCTATTCCTGGACATTCCCCTCATGCACATTATAGAAAAGCTTTTCGGAACCTGGGAATTTTTGCAGGAGCGGCCGACTAATGTGTATGAGGCCTCTACTTGTTGTTGGGGAAGAAAAGCATTGGGCATTTTGAATTTAATCTCCAGATCCTTTTGTTTTCCTAAGAGATAATCAGAGGAGTCTGGTAACGGCTTTCTCTCATCTGCCCATTGAAGACATATGCACACTCAGCCCAGCCAATCATGCATGTGTATGGGGGAATCAGGACAAGCAGCTGTTGGCTGTAAGGTTCAGGTGTATGATCACCTTTAATTGAAAGGAATTTCCCTCAAGAACCCTGTTGTCCCCCTGTAGTCACATCCTATGATCCCTGTAGTCGCATCCTATGATCCCTGTTGTCCCCCTGTAGTCACAAACTATGACCCCTGTTGCCCCCTGTAATCACATCCTATGATCCCTGTTGCCCCCTGTAGTCACATCCTATGACCCCTGTTAATCCCTGTAGTCACATCCTATGACCCCTGTTAATCCCTGTAGTCACATCCTATGACCCCTGTTGTCCCCCTGTAGTCACATCCTATGACCCCTGTTGTCCCCCTGTAGTCACGTCCTATGACCCCTGTTGTCCCCCTGTAGTCACGTCCTATGACCCCTGTTGTCCCCCTGTAGTCACATCCTATGACCCTGTAGTCACATCCTATGATCCCTGTTGTCCCCCTGTAGTCACATCCTATGACCCTGTAGTCACATCCTATGACCCCTGTTGTCCCCCTGTATGATTCCTGTTGTCCCCCTGTAGTCACAAACTATGACCCCTGTTGCCCCCTGTAATCACATCCTATGATCCCTGTTGCCCCCTGTAGTCACATCCTATGACCCCTGTTAATCCCTGTAGTCACATCCTATGACCCCTGTTAATCCCTGTAGTCACATCCTATGACCCCTGTTGTCCCCCTGTAGTCACATCCTATGACCCCTGTTGTCCCCCTCTAGTCACATCCTATGACCCCTGTTGTCCCCCTGTAGTCACATCCTATGACCCCTGTTGTCCCCCTGTAGTCACATCCTATGACCCTGTAGTCACATCCTATGATCCCTGTTGTCCCCCTGTAGTCACATCCTATGACCCCTGTTGTCCCCCTGTAGTCACATCCTATGACCCTATAGTCACATCCTATGACCCCTGTTGTCCCCCTGTAGTCACAAACTATGACCCCTGTTGCCCCCTGTAATCACATCCTATGATCCCTGTTGCCCCCTGTAGTCACATCCTATGACCCCTGTTAATCCCTGTAGTCACATCCTATGACCCCTGTTAATCCCTGTAGTCACATCCTATGACCCCTGTTGTCCCCCTGTAGTCACATCCTATGACCCCTGTTGTCCCCCTGTAGTCACATCCTATGACCCCTGTTGTCCCCCTGTAGTCACATCCTATGACCCCTGTTGTCCCCCTGTAGTCACATCCTATGACCCCTGTTGTCCCCCTGTAGTCACATCCTATGACCTTGTAGTCACATCCTATGACCCCTGTTGTCCCTATGTATGATTCATGTTGTCCCCCTGTAGTCACATCCTATGATCCCTGTTGTCCCCCTGTAGTCACATCCTATGATCCCTGTTGCCCCCTGTAGTCACATCCTATGACCCCTGTTGCCCCCTGTAGTCACATCCTATGACCCCTGTTGCCCCCCCTGTAGTCACATCCTATGACCCCTGTTGCCCCCCTGTATAACATCTTCTGACCCCTGTATGACACCTGTTGTCCCCCTGTATGACACCGGTTGTCCCCCTGTATGACACCTGTTGTCCCCCTGTTGTCCCCCTGTATGGCCCCTGTTGTCCCCCTGTATGGCCCCTGTTGTCCCCCTGTATGGCCCCTGTTGTCCCCCTTTATGACCCCTGTTGTCCCCCTTTATGACCCCTGTTGTCCCCCTGTATGGCCCCTGTTGTCCCCCTGTATGGCCCCTGTTGTCCCCCTGTATGGCCCCTGTTGTCCCCCTGTATGGCCCCTGTTGTCCCCCTGTATGGCCCCTGTTGTCCCCCTGTATGGCCCCTGTTGTCCCCCTTTATGACCCCTGTTGTCCCCCTTTATGACCCCTGTTGTCCCCCTTTATGACCCCTTTTGTCCCACTGTATGGCCCCTGTTGTCCCCCTGTATGGCCCCTGTTGTCCCCCTGTATGACACCTGTTTTCCCCCTGTATGCTTCCTGTTGTCCCCCTGTATGACACCTGTTGTCCCCCTGTATGCTTCCTGTTCTCCCCCTGTATGACCCCTGTTGTCCCCCTGTATGACCCCTGTTGTCCCCCTGTAGTCACATCCTATGACCCCTGTTGTCCCCCTGTAGTCACATTCTATGACCCCTGTTGTCCCCCTGTAGTCACATCCTATGACCCCTGTTGCCCCCTTTATGACACCTGTTGTCCCCCTGTATGCTTCCTGTTGTCCCCCTGTATGACACCTGTTGTCCCCCTGTATGCTTCCTGTTATCCCCCTGTATGACCCCTGTTGTCCCCCTGTATGACCCCTGTTGTCCCCCTGTATGCTTCCTGTTGTCCCCCTGTATAACCCCTGTTGCCCCCCTGTATGATTCCTGTTGTCCCCCTGTATGACCCCTGTTGCCCCCTGTATGACCCCTGTTGTCCCCCTGTAGTCACATCCTATGACCCCTGTTGTCCCCCTGTAGTCACATCCTATGACCCCTGTTGCCCGCTGTAGTCACATCCTATGACCCCTGTTGCCCCCTGTAGTCACATCCTATGACCCCTGTTGTCCCCCTGTATGATTCTTGTTGTCCCCCTGTATGACCCCTCTTGTCCCCCTGTATGACTCCTCTTGTCCCCCTGTATGACTCCTCTTGGACCCCTGGTGTCCCCCTGTATGACCCCTGTTGTCCCTCTGTATGACCCCTCTTGTCCCCCTGTAGTCACATCCTATGACCCCTGTTGTCCCTCTGTATGACCCCTGTAGTCACATCCTATGACCCCTGTTGTCCCCCTGTATGACCCCTCTTGTCCCCCTGTATGACCCCTCTTGTCCCCCTGTATGACCCCTCTTGTCCCCCTGTATGACCCCTGTTGTCCCTTTGTATGACCCCTGGTGTCCCCCTGTATGACCCCTGTTTTCCCTTTGTATGACCCCTGGTGTCCCCCTGTTGTCCCTCTGTATGACCCCTCTTGTCCCCCTGTAGTCACATCCTATGACCCTTGTTGTCCCCCTGTATGACCCCTGTTGTCCCCCTGTATGACCCCTCCTCTTGTCCCTCTGTATGACCCCTGTTGTCCCCCTGTATGACCCCTCCTCTTGTCCCCCTGTATGACCCCTCTTGTCCCCCTGTATGACCACTCTTGTCCCCCTGTATGACCCCTCTTGTCCCCCTGTATGACCCCTCTTGTCTCCCTTTATGACCCCTGTTGTCCCCCTTTATGACCCCTTTTGTCCCACTGTATGGCCCCTGTTGTCCCCCTGTATGGCCCCTGTTGTCCCCCTGTATGGCCCCTGTTGTCCCCCTGTATGGCCCCTGTTGTCCCCCTGTATGGCCCCTGTTGTCCCCCTGTATGGCCCCTGTTGTCCCCCTGTATGGCCCCTGTTGTCCCCCTTTATGACCCCTGTTGTCCCCCTTTATGACCCCTGTTGTCCCCCTTTATGACCCCTTTTGTCCCACTGTATGGCCCCTGTTGTCCCCCTGTATGACACCGGTTGTCCCCCTGTATGACACCTGTTGTCCCCCTGTTGTCCCCCTGTATGGCCCCTGTTGTCCCCCTGTATGGCCCCTGTTGTCCCCCTGTATGGCCCCTGTTGTCCCCCTTTATGACCCCTGTTGTCCCCCTTTATGACCCCTGTTGTCCCCCTTTATGACCCCTTTTGTCCCACTGTATGGCCCCTGTTGTCCCCCTGTATGGCCCCTGTTGTCCCCCTGTATGGCCCCTGTTGTCCCCCTGTATGGCCCCTGTTGTCCCCCTGTATGGCCCCTGTTGTCCCCCTGTATGGCCCCTGTTGTCCCCCTTTATGACCCCTGTTGTCCCCCTTTATGACCCCTGTTGTCCCCCTTTATGACCCCTTTTGTCCCACTGTATGGCCCCTGTTGTCCCCCTGTATGGCCCCTGTTGTCCCCCTGTATGACACCTGTTGTCCCCCTGTATGCTTCCTGTTGTCCCCCTGTATGACACCTGTTGTCCCCCTGTATGCTTCCTGTTCTCCCCCTGTATGACCCCTGTTGTCCCCCTGTATGACCCCTGTTGTCCCCCTGTAGTCACATCCTATGACCCCTGTTGTCCCCCTGTAGTCACATTCTATGACCCCTGTTGTCCCCCTGTAGTCACATCCTATGACCCCTGTTGCCCCCTTTATGACACCTGTTGTCCCCCTGTATGCTTCCTGTTGTCCCCCTGTATGACACCTGTTGTCCCCCTGTATGCTTCCTGTTATCCCCCTGTATGACCCCTGTTGTCCCCCTGTATGACCCCTGTTGTCCCCCTGTATGCTTCCTGTTGTCCCCCTGTATAACCCCTGTTGCCCCCCTGTATGATTCCTGTTGTCCCCCTGTATGACCCCTGTTGCCCCCTGTATGACCCCTGTTGTCCCCCTGTAGTCACATCCTATGACCCCTGTTGTCCCCCTGTAGTCACATCCTATGACCCCTGTTGCCCGCTGTAGTCACATCCTATGACCCCTGTTGCCCCCTGTAGTCACATCCTATGACCCCTGTTGTCCCCCTGTATGATTCTTGTTGTCCCCCTGTATGACCCCTCTTGTCCCCCTGTATGACTCCTCTTGTCCCCC
The DNA here is from genome assembly GCF_029499605.1 of Hyla sarda. Classification (NCBI taxonomy): domain Eukaryota; kingdom Metazoa; phylum Chordata; class Amphibia; order Anura; family Hylidae; genus Hyla; species Hyla sarda. Next base: position 303,480,943 of record NC_079194.1, on the reverse strand, counting down.
TGTATGACTCCTCTTGGACCCCTGGTGTCCCCCTGTATGACCCCTGTTGTCCCTCTGTATGACCCCTCTTGTCCCCCTGTAGTCACATCCTATGACCCCTGTTGTCCCTCTGTATGACCCCTGTAGTCACATCCTATGACCCCTGTTGTCCCCCTGTATGACCCCTCTTGTCCCCCTGTATGACCCCTCTTGTCCCCCTGTATGACCCCTCTTGTCCCCCTGTATGACCCCTGTTGTCCCTTTGTATGACCCCTGGTGTCCCCCTGTATGACCCCTGTTTTCCCTTTGTATGACCCCTGGTGTCCCCCTGTTGTCCCTCTGTATGACCCCTCTTGTCCCCCTGTAGTCACATCCTATGACCCTTGTTGTCCCCCTGTATGACCCCTGTTGTCCCCCTGTATGACCCCTCCTCTTGTCCCTCTGTATGACCCCTGTTGTCCCCCTGTATGACCCCTCCTCTTGTCCCCCTGTATGACCCCTCTTGTCCCCCTGTATGACCACTCTTGTCCCCCTGTATGACCCCTCTTGTCCCCCTGTATGACCCCTCTTGTCTCCCTGTATGACCCCTCTTGTCTCCCTGTATGACCCATGTTGTCCCCCTGTATGACCCCTCTTGTCTCCCTGTATGACCCCTGTTGTCCCCCTGTAGTTATCCCTGTCACAGTCTCCTGAGAGTCATTACAGCAGATGATTGACAGTAACTCGCCGGGTTGGGGGCGGGCTCCGCAGCTGTCAGTCACCAGCACCGGCCCCGCCCACAAACACTCCCCTGTGCTGGTCCCGGGAGCCGCAGCAATGTGAGCGGAGCTGTCACACTGTACCGACTGCCCTGCGAGGACTGAGCGCGGATCTGCTGCACCCCGTGCCCGCTCTGATGGGGGCGCTCTGCTCATGGTAAGGACCTGTACTGACCTCCCCTATAGTGTAATGTCACTGACCCGCAAAGTGTCCCGACCAGGGGCCTCCAGCTGTTCCCAAACTACAACTTCCAGCATGGTCGGACAGCCAACGGCAACAGCTGGAGGCACTCTGGTTGGGAAACGCTTCCCTATGTTATAGCAGCCAGTATAATATACATTGTATGAAGTGATTGCCACCTGACCCTATGTTATATATAGTTATCATTATATATTATACCCATGTTATATATAGATGTTATACCCATGTTATATATAGTTATCATACACATTATACCCATGTTATATATAGTTATTATTACACATTATACCCATGTTATATATAATTATTATTACACATTATCCCCTTGTTATATATAGTTATTATTACACATTATACTCATGTTATATATAGTTATTATTACACATTATCCCCATGTTATATATAGTTATTATTACACATTATTCCCATGTTATATATAGTTATTATTACACATTATCCCCATGTTATATATAGATATTATTACACATTATACTCATGTTATATATAGTTATTATTACACATTATACCCATGTTATATATAATTATTATTACACATTATACCCATGTTATATATAGTTATTATTACACATTATCCCCATGTTATATATAGTTATTATTATCTATTATCCCCATGTTATATATAGTTATTATTACACATTATCCCCATGTTATATATAGTTATTATTACACATTATACCCATGTTATATATAGTTATTATTACACATTATACCCATGTTATATATAGTTATTATTACACATTATCCCCATGTTATATATAGTTATTATTACACATTATCCCCATGTTATATATAGTTATTATTACACATTATCCCCATGTTATATATAGTTATTATTACACATTATCCCCATGTTATATATAGTTATTATTACACATTATACCCATGTTATATATAGTTATTATTACACATTATACCCATGTTATATATAGTTATCATACACATTATACCCATGTTATATATAGTTATTATTACACATTATACCCATGTTATATATAGTTATCATACACATTATACCCATGTTATATATAGTTATCATACACATTATACCCATGTTATATATAGTTATCATACACATTATACCCATGTTATATATAGTTATTATTACACATTATACCCATGTTATATATAGTTATCATACACATTATACCCATGTTATATATAGTTATCATTATACCCTTGTTATATATAATTATTATTACACATTATACCCATGTTATATATAGTTATCATATACATTATCCCCATGTTATATATAATTATTATTACACATTATACCCATGTTATATATAGTTATCATACACCTTATACCCATGTTATATATAGTTATTATTACACATTATTCCCATGTTATATAGTTATTATTACACACTATACCCATGTTATATATATTTATCATTACACAATATACCCATGTTATATATAGTTATTATTACACATTATACCCAAGTTATATATAGTTATCATACACCTTATACCCATGTTATATATAGTTATTATTACACATTATCCCCATGTTATATATAGTTATTAGTACACATTATACCCATGTTATATATAGTTATCATACACCTTATACCCATGTTATATATAGTTATTATTAAACAATATGCCCATGTTATATCAGCTACATTCTATGTTATATACAGTCATCATTATATATTATACCCATGTTGTATGTGTGATTGTTAGTCTCTCTATGCTCCCTCTGTGTCAGTATTCCCTGAACTTTGCCCCTCCAGCTGTTGGAGAGGATGGGGGTTGTAGTTTCTCAGCCTGTGTGTTTTGCTCAGGCTGCCACCCCCCCCCCCCCTGATTATAGCATATGTATATATGGGACTATACAGTAATATACAGGAGGAGACCTGGGGTTATATCCAGAGTAAGTGATCTGGGCCCTCGCTCCTGGGACTGTGATGGTAGAAAGACAATCCCAGAGCTGTCAGCGACCGCCGCTCTGCAGGATCTGGTTCCCGGAGTCATTCACATCCTGATAAATCATTCATTGTATTTATGGATGTAACACTCTACAGGTTGGACAGTTCTCTCTAATCTTATTGAGTGACTGCTGTGATGTCATTGAGTGCTGTGATGTCATTGAGTGCTGTGATGTCATTGAGTGACTGCTGTGATGTCATTGAGTGACTGCTGTGATGTCATTGAGTGACTGCTGTGATGTCATTGAGTAACTGCTGTGATGTCAATGAGTAACTGCTGTGATGTCATTGAGTGACTGCTGTCATGTCATTGTGCAACTGCTATGATGCCATTGAGTGCTGTGATGTCACTGAGTGACTGCTGTGATGTCATTGAGTTGCTGCTGTGATGTCACTGAGTGACTGCTGTGATGTCATTGAGTTGCTGCTGTGATGTCACTGAGTGACTGCTGTGATGTCATTGTGTAACTGCTGTGATGCCATTGAGTAGCTTCTGTGAAGCCATTGAGTGGCTGCTGTGATGCCATTGTGTAACTGCTGTGATGCCATTGAGTGACTGCTGTGATGTCATTAGGTGTGACCGCTGTGATGTCATTGTGTGACTGCTGTGATGTCATTGTGTGACTGCTGTGGTCTCAGAGTGACATCTCATTGACTCCTGTGGTCTCATAGAGTGACATCTCATTGACTCCTGTGGTCTCATAGAGTGACATCTCATTGACTGCTGTGGTCTCATATAGTGACATCTCATTGACTGCTGTGGTCTCATAGAGTGACATCTCATTGACTGCTGTGGTCTCATAGAGTGACATCTCATTGACTGCTGTGGTCTCATATAGTGACATCTCATTGACTGCTGTGGTCTCATAGAGTGACATCTCATTGACTGCTGTGGTCTCATAGAGTGACATCTCATTGACTGCTGTGGTCTCATAGAGTAACAGGTTAATAATAACCCAATTAATTACTTCCAGAGGGATTCCTGCAAAGTGATAAACAGACAGGGCTGAGTACGATACTGAGGAAGCTGAACAGTGGTCTGTAGAACTACAAATCCCAGCATGCAAAGGCTACTAGCACATGTATTCTGCAGGGGGACACTTGCCTGACCCCTCTTTCCTCTGACATCCAGAGTCAACAGAAAGTCAAGAGGCCATTGAACACATTGATCAGTGTTTCCCAACCAGGGTGCCTCCAGCTATTGCAAAACTACAACTCCCAGCATGCCTGGACAAGTTGTAGCTGGGAGTTATAGTTTTGCAACAGCTGGAGGTACCCTGGTTGGAAAAAATGTTCAGTGGAGTTATTTGAAGAATTCCCCCCCCCCCCCCCCCCCATATAAATGCACTTTTCACAGTTCTCCTTCGCTGGTTATGTACTGATGCACGGACCATGCCAGATTGATTAGTTATGCCTGTTCTTTATGGGGTCGTATATAAACAGCGTTAGCTCTGTAGGTTCAATAGTCATGTCTCCTGTCCCTGAATAGGATATACAGTATATGGCTTCACCATGCAGAATTGATTGGCTGTGTCTTTATTTATAGGACCCGCCCCTGAGGATCAATTGATTCAAGCTAAATATTAATTGGGCAATCCACATAAGAATTGATTGATTATGCCTGAGCGCTCTGTGCAGAATTGATAGGCCATGTCTGTTATCTATATACAACGTGCGGGTGCAGAATGCAGGATTGGTCGGCTACATCTGTTCTGTATTTACGGGGCCCTCCCACTAGAAGCCATTGGTATGAGCAAGATAAATACAGGGCAATAACTATTTGATCCATTGGACATGTCTGCTCCCTGTAAATGCAAGATAGATTTGTCATGTCTGCTTTCTGTGGACAAGCTACATGTGTGCACTCAATACCAGATAGATTGGTCATGTCTGTTTCCTATGGATTGGATACATATAGGCACTCCATACCTGATAGATTGGTCATGTCTGTTTCCTATGGATTGGATACATATAGGCACTCCATACCTGATAGATTGGTCATGTCTGTTTCCTATGGATTGGATACATATAGGCACTCCATACCAGATAGATTGGTCATGTCTGTTTCCCATAGACTGAATACATATGGGCACGTCATACAAGATAGATTGGTCATGTCTGCTTTCTGTGGACAAGCTACATGTGTGCGCTCCATACCAGATAGATTGGTCATGTCTGTTTCCTATGGATTGGATACATATAGGCACTCCATACCAGATAGATTGGTCATGTCTGTTTCCTATGGATTGGATACATATAGGCACTCCATACCAGATAGATTGGTCATGTCTGTTTCCTCTAGACAGGATATATATGGGCACGTCATACAAGATAGATTGGTCATGTCTGCTTCCTATAGACTGAATACATATGGGCACGTCATACAAGATAGATTGGTCATGTCTGTTTCCTATGAATGGGATTTATATGGGCACTCCGTACAAGAGAGATTGGTTATGTCTGATTCCTATGGATGTGATACATATAGACACTCCATACAAGATAGATTAGTCATGTCTGCTTCCTATGGACAGAATTTATATGGGCACTCTGTACAAGAGAGATTGGTCATGTCTGTTTCCTCTGGATTGGATCATATGGACACTTTATACAAGATAGATTGGTCATGTCTGCTTCCTATAGATGGGATACATATAGGCACTCCATACAAGATAGATTGATTGTGTCTGCTTCCTATAGATGGGATACATATAGGCACTCCATACAAGATAGATTGATTGTGTCTGCTTCCTATAGATGGGATACATATAGGCACTCCATACTAGATTGGTCATGTCTGCTTCCTATAGACGGGATACATATAGGCGATCAATACTAGATAGATTGGCCATGTCTGCTTCCTCTGGATGTGATACATATGGGCACTCCATGCTAGATAGATTGGTCATGTCTGCTTCCTATAGACTGAATTCATGTGGGCACTCCATACAAGATAGATTGGTCATGTCTGCTTCCTATAGATGTGATACATATAGGCACTCCATACAAGATAGATTGGTCATGTCTGCTTCCTATAGACGGGATACATATAGGCGCTCCATACTAGATAGATTGGTCATGTCTGCTTCCTCTGGATGTGATACATATAGGCACTCCATACCAGATAGATTGGTCATGTCTGTTTCCTCTAGACAGGATATATATGGGCACGTCATACAAGATAGATTGGTCATGTCTGCTTCCTATAGACTGAATACATATGGGCACGTCATACAAGATAGATTGGTCATGTCTGTTTCCTATGAATGGGATTTATATGGGCACTCCGTACAAGAGAGATTGGTTATGTCTGATTCCTATGGATGTGATACATATAGACACTCCATACAAGATAGATTAGTCATGTCTGCTTCCTATGGACAGAATTTATATGGGCACTCTGTACAAGAGAGATTGGTCATGTCTGTTTCCTCTGGATTGGATCATATGGACACTTTATACAAGATAGATTGGTCATGTCTGCTTCCTATAGATGGGATACATATAGGCACTCCATACAAGATAGATTGATTGTGTCTGCTTCCTATAGATGGGATACATATAGGCACTCCATACAAGATAGATTGATTGTGTCTGCTTCCTATAGATGGGATACATATAGGCACTCCATACTAGATTGGTCATGTCTGCTTCCTATAGACGGGATACATATAGGCGATCAATACTAGATAGATTGGCCATGTCTGCTTCCTCTGGATGTGATACATATGGGCACTCCATGCTAGATAGATTGGTCATGTCTGCTTCCTATAGACTGAATTCATGTGGGCACTCCATACAAGATAGATTGGTCATGTCTGCTTCCTATAGATGTGATACATATAGGCACTCCATACAAGATAGATTGGTCATGTCTGCTTCCTATAGACGGGATACATATAGGCGCTCCATACTAGATAGATTGGTCATGTCTGCTTCCTCTGGATGTGATACATATAGACACTCCATACAAGATAGATTGGTCATGTCTGTTTCCTATAGCCTGAATACATATGGGCGCTCCATACTAGATAGATTGGTCATGTCTGCTTCCTATAGACTGAATGCATATGGGCGCTCCATACAAGATAGATTGGTCATGTCTGTTTCCTATAGCCTGAATACATATGGGCGCTCCATACAAGATAGATTGGTCATGTCTGCTTCCTATAGACTGAATACATATGGGGGCTCCATACAAGATAGATTGGTCATGTCTGTTTCCTATAGACTGAATACATATGGGCGCTCCATACAAGATAGATTGGTCATGTCTGCTTCCTATAGACTGAATACATATGGGGGCTCCATACAAGATAGATTGGTCATGTCTGCTTCCTATAGACTGAATACATATGGGCGCTCCATACAAGATAGATTGGTCATGTCTGCTCCCCCCCCCCCCCCCCATAATGCTTCAGCACCATCATGTGACTAGTTGAGCACAGTACTGGCTATAACCATGAGAGCAATAACTTTTTGTAGACTTTGTGTCATGGCAGAGAGTGATTCACAGATATTAGCAGGTATACGGTGCGGGGAAGATATAACTGTGCGGCGGGGCTCGGGTTTCCTTTCGGTGATGATTCACACTGACACTTATCTTCTGCTGATTCAGGTGATCGTCACCAGAAAAGATGTAGGATACCAGGTGTAGAGATGTCTCCGAGATGTCAGGCTGTCTCATAGGGCACATAACTACTTCCTCTGTTCTCTAGGCTGGGTAATCTTCAGCTTTAGACACTGCACAGTATGACTTCCCTTGGTTTTCCAAGCAGTGTGCCTCCAGCTGTTGCAAAACTACAGCTCCCAGCATGCTTGTACAGGTATTCTGCAGAAGGACACTTGCCTGACCCTTCTCTTCTCTGACTGTCGAATGGCTATTGTACACAAAGATCAGTGTTTCCCGACCAGGGTGCCTCCAGCTGTTGCAAAACTAAGACTCCCAGGATGCCCGGACAGCCATACGCTGTCCGGGCATGCTGGGAGTCGTAGTTTTGCAACAGCTGGAGGCTTACTGGTTAGGAAACACTTCTTTAGACTCTGCATGTTGACTTTGTTCTAGGCCTGGCCAGAAGTCCAATAAGCGCCTATGGTTAAGCTATGGGGTTCCTATACAAAGCCTTTGGCTGTCCAGGCATGCTGGGAGTTGTAGTTTTGCAACAGCTGAAGGCACCCTGGTTGGAAATCACTGCTTTAGATTCTGAAGTTTGACTTTGCCTAGGATTGGCCGGAAGCCCAATAAGGTCCTAGGGTAAAGCTATGGGGCTCCTGTACAAAGCCTTTAGCTGTCTGGGCATGCTGGGAGTTGTAGTTTTGCAACAGCTGGAGGCACACTGGTTGGGAATCACTGTTTTATATGATTGTCAGTATTACACAATGGCACAGCATCTTGTAACCCTGTGTTTTTGCGGTGCAAATCAATCTCGATCTGTGTACAATGTGGCGGAAATACATTGTTACCATGTAACAAACAAGGAAATAGGAAATAAAGAAAATAAACTGCGCAGTACCAATTCTCGCAGGTAGAATGTGGAGCAGTGTTTCCCAACCTGGGTGGATCCGGCTGTCTGGGCATGCTGGGAGTTGTAGTTTTGGAATATGTGGATGCACACTGTTTGGGATACACTGCCATAGAGAGTGACTGTGGCTGTCAGGGCATGCTGGGAGTTGTAGTTTTGCAATGGCTGAAAGCACTTTGGTTCAGAATCACTGATCTCTACATAGAATAAGGGATCGGCCAATCAACGGCTGTGATCAGACACGTATCCTCCTATCCTGTGTAGGCACGTAGGCTGGCTGTGGCTTTGTAGTATCATTGTAAATCCTCCACGTACACTCAGCTCTGCTATCTGCAACTCAATGCATTTAGGCATGCATACGTGGTCAAGACAACTTGCTATTGACATATTTATAACTTCCTATTGAGATATATACACATACACATATATATATATATGATTTTTTTTTATGTCAGAGGAGAATGGGCAGGCTGGTTCAAGATGACAGAAAGGCAACAGTAAGTCAGATAACCACTGGTTACAACCAAGGTCTGCAAAATGTGATCACTGAACATACAACTTGTCCAACCTTGTAGCAGATGGGCTACAGCAGCAGAAGACTACATCGGGGGGGGGGCACTTCTGTATACACAATTGCTCAGTACAACTTCTGAAGGGTTAACAATAGTAAAGCGTTGGCGTTGACTTATAAGGCCGCGCCAGGACGAGCTGTCACAGTGTTTTTTTTTTTCGGATTATGCAGAACTTCTCCGCAGCCGATTGTTCCCATTAACAACTAATTATTTATCCAGAATTTACCGCTCGCCTCCCGCAGAGTCGCCTCGTCCCGGTTATGGCGAATTCGTCTGCTTGTTCATTGTCATATTAATAAGTGAATGCGCTTTTTTTTTATAGCCATGTGCACAGGAAGTAGCAGGGAACCTCACCCCACATGTGTCTGCTGCTCATTACCCGGCGTCAGCATCTCCAAAATGTAACCGCACAAGATGTATCCGCACAAGACGTATCCACACAATGTATCCGAATATTGACAGCTCCAAAACAAACTTAGCTAAGGGGAGGGGGGGGGGGGTGTTGGGTTTAGAACTGGAGACTGTTCACACATAGAAGATTTTTATAAGGTTAATTCCAATCTTCTTTAAGGGCATGTTCACACGTGACTTATACGCTGCAGATTGGTTGCAGGTTTTTCCCAACCAGTGTGCCTCCAGCTGTTGCAAAATTATATCTCCCAGCATTCACTTGTTTAACGATAAGTGCATGCATTAAATCAATGTTTCCCAAACAGTGTGCCTCCAGCTGTTGCAAAACTACAACTCCCGGACAGCCAAAGGCTTTGTACAGGAGCCCCATAGCTTCACCCTAGGACCTTATTGGGCTTCCGGCCAGGCCTAGGATGCTAAAGCAGTGTTTCCCAACCAGTTTGTCTTTAGCTGTTGCAAAACTCCCAGCATGCTGGGAGTTGTAGTTTTGCAACAGCTGGAGGCACACTGGTTGGGAAACACTGCTTTAGATTCTGCAGTTTGACGTTGTCTTACGCCTGGTGGGAAGCCCAATAAGGTCCTAGGGTGGAGCTATGGGGCTCCTGTACAAAGCCTTTGGCTGTCCGGGAGTTGTAGTTTTGCAACAGCTGGAGGCACACTGTTTGGGAAACATTGATTTAATGCATGCACTTATCGTTAAACAAGTGAATGCTGGGAGATATAATTTTGCAACAGCTGGAGGCACCCTGGTTGGGAAACACTGATCTTATGCATGCACTCGTTGTTAAATGAGTGCATGCTGGGAGTTGTAGTTTTTCAACAGATGGAAGCACACAGGTTAGGATACACTGAATGAATGCATGCACTCATCGTTAAATATAGGCATGCTGGGAGTTTTAGTCTTGCAACAGCTGGAGGCACCCTGGTTGGGAAAACCACCCCTATCCAAAGGTAAGGGTATTACAAGCTGATTTGTGGGGCTCCAACCACTGAGAACGGAGACATAATTGTCCCCGAAATGAAGGGGCTGCACCGCGCATGCCCAATCACTATGGGACCCAATAGAGAATGAATGGAGCAGTGCCCGCGCAAGCGCTGTGAACTCCCTTCTTTCTGGGGACAATTATGTCTCCATTCTCGGGTTCAATGGTTGGACCCCCACCTATCAGCTTGTGATTCCCTATCCTATGAGAATACCCCTTTAAGTAAATCTGCGGCAGACCTGCAGTGTGTACAGTGTGAACATGTCCTTATGTTGGAATTGAGGCCTCGGGCAACCGCAACTCTTCATCCTTATTTCAGGGGCAGAGAGAAGAGCGGTCATCAGTTTATCTGCCCCCTGACTCCATCCCCAACACTTATGAGCCCAGATATAGAAGAACTGATCCTTTGGATGGAGTTCCCCTTAAAATCCTTCTGCTGGCCCAGAGACACATGTGACTGCCATTGAAATGGGAACATTTTTGTGTTTTTCCACCCTGACCCCGATATGACTGCGCGGAGATATTTTTATAGTAGCCGCTCCGACATGTAATAACAGGACCCTCCAGCCGCCGCTGACCTCACAGGGACACGTCCACCACAACGGCTGACACCCTGCAATTGTCCGCTCAGCCCGGGCTCTGCCTCCGCCATACATCTGTAAGGAAACCACAAGATCTGACAAGAGCAGAGAGGGAATCTGACTCTTATGATCATACATTAGTATACATTGGAGCTGTATTATAGTAGTTATATTCTTGTATATAGGAGCAGTATTATAGGAGTTATATTCTTGTATATAGGAGCAGTATTATAGTAGTTTTATTCTTGTATATAGGAGCAGTATTATAGTAGTTATATTCTTGTATATAGGAGCAGTATTATAGTAGTTATATTCTTGTATATAGGAGGCAGTATTATAGTAGATATATTCTTGTATATAGGAGGCAGTATTATAGTAGATATATTCTTGTATATAGGAGGCAGTATTATAGTAGTTATATTCTTGTATATAGGAGCAGTATTATAGTAGTTATATTCTTGTATATAGGAGCAGTATTATAGTAGTTATATTCTTGTATATAAGAGGCAGTATTATAGCAGTTATATTCTTGTATATAGGAGCAGTATTATAGTAGTTATATTCTTGTATATAGGAGCAGTATTATAGTAGTTCTATTCTTGTATATAGGAGCAGTATTATAGTAATTATATTCTTGTATAAAGGAGCAGTATTATAGTAGTTATATTCTTGTATATAGGGAGCAGTATTATAGTAGTTATATTCTTGTATATAGGAGGCAGTATTATAGTAGTTATATTCTTGTATATAGGAGCAGTATTATAGTAGTTATATTCTTGTATATAGGGGCAGTATTATAGTAGTTATATTCTTGTATATAGTAGCATTATAGTAGTTATATTCTTGTATATAGGAGCAGTATTATAGTAGTTACCGTATATTCTTGTATATAGGAGCAATATTATAGTAGTTATATTCTTGTATATAGAGGCAGTATTATAGTAGTTATATTCTTGTATATAGGAGACAGTATTATAGTAGTTATATTCTTGTATATAGGGGCAGTATTATAGTAGTTATATTCTTGTATATTGGGAGCAGTATTATAGTAGTTATATTCTTGTATATAGGGGCAGTATTATAGTAGTTATATTCTTGTATATAGGAGCAGTATTATAGTAGTTATATTCTTGTATATAGGGGGCAGTATTATAGTAGTTATATTCTTGTATATAGGAGCAGTATTATAGTAGTTATATTCTTGTATATAGGAGCAATATTATAGTTGTTATATTCTTGTATATAGAGGCAGTATTATAGTAGTTATATTCTTGTATATAGGAGACAGTATTATAGTAGTTATATTCTTGTATATTGGGAGCAGTATTATAGTAGTTATATTCTTGTATATAGGGGCAGTATTATAGTAGTTATATTCTTGTATATAGGAGCAGTATTATAGTAGTTATATTCTTGTATATAGGGAGCAGTATTATAGTTATTATAGTCTTGTATATAGAGGCAGTAGTCAGGTCTCTCCGGCCTATAGTAGTAATAATAGACTGAGTGTTGGAAACAAGGAAGGACCTTTAGACCTGAGCAGGTAAACAGGAAGAGCGGAGGGTAATGTGTATGATCCTGTATAATTAGAAAGCGCACGGGGCTGTTTGCCCTGTTAGTCAGAGATAAGACGGTTTTCTGTGCGTTAGGAGGTGGCAGTCTTACAGGGAACATTTAGGCTTCTGCTTTATGGCGCTGAAATGACAGAATCTTCTTCTTACAGACTCTAATTGGCTTCGAGCCTCAAACTTTGTGGAAGATGAAACGTTCGTCCGGGTTGATTATACAGCCATTACTTCAGATTCTCCTTTCATCATAAAGAAACCTGTTCTACCCCATGTGGGCGAAGTCAGCGGAATCACTTTAAGGCCTGCGCGTCGCTCAGAAAGGATTCATAATGTACAGCCATAATGGTGGACTCACTTTGCTTAAGATTTACATGTGCATTTACTTAAAGGGGTACTCCGTTGGAAAGATCTTATCCCCTATCCAAAGCATAATGGATAAGATGTTAGATCGCAGGGGTCCCGCCGCTGGGGACCCTCGCGATCTCTGTGCCGGCAGCAGCGGCATCCGGAACACGGAGGCTTGCAGCTTCTGCGTTCGTGATGTCACGCCATGCCCGCTCCATTCATGTCTATGGGAGGCGGCGTGAGGGCTATGTACTAGCCGTCACTCCTCCTCCCATAGAAGTCAATGGAGTGGGCATGGCGGCTTGCATCGTCAGTCATCGGGCACGAAACTGAGTTCGTTCCATGCACCGAATGACAGGGTGTCAGAACGGAGATCGCAGGGGTCCCCAGCGGCGGGACCCTTGCGATCTAACATCTTATCCCTTATCCTTTGGATAGGGGATAAGATGTTTCCAACATAGTACCCCTTTAAGACAGTATTTCCCAACCAAAGTGACTCCAGCTGTTGCAAAACTACAACTCCCAGCATGCACTCCCTATCCCCGTATACATTAGCACATGTATTCTGCAGGGGGACACTTGTCCAACCTATCTCTCCTCTGACATCCAGAGCCAACAGGGAGTCATGAGGCCATCGTACACATAAATCAATATTTCCAACTAGAGTACCCACAGCTGTTGCAAAACTACAACTCCCAGCATGCACTCCCCATCCCCGTATACATTAGCACATGTATTCTGCAGGAGGACACTTTCCCGAACCTTCTCTCCTCTGACATCTAGAGTCAAAAGAGAGTCATGAGGCCATCGTACACATAGATCAGTATTTCAAACCAGAGTGCCCACAGCTGTTGCAAAACTACAATGCCCAGCATGCCCGGACAGCCTTTGGCTGTCCGGGCATGCTGGGAGTTGTAGTTTTGCAACACAAGTCATCAGTCTGGGATGTTGTTGCCCAAACAAGATTGGTTCTCTGGACTTGGTTATGGGGTCGTTGCACATTTCCCAGCATTCCTCTACTGCAGCCAACGGCTGTCCGGACATGCTGGGAGTTGTAGTTTTGCAACCACTGTAGAACATTGGTGTAGGCCAACGGCTATCTCTGTCAGTCCCTGAATACACATGAAGGGGGAGATTTGTCAAAACCTGTCTAGAGGAAAAGTTGCTGAGTTGCCCATAGCAACCAATCAGATCGCTTCTTTCATTCTTAAAAAGGCCTCTGAGAAATGAAAGAAGCGATCTGATTGGTTGCTATGGGCAACTCAGCAACTTTTCCTTGATCTCCCCCGAAGGCTCAGCTCGTCTATGGAAAGGAAAAGTTGACCAGTTGCCCATAGCAACCAATCAGATCACTTCTTTATGTTTCAGAGGCCTTGTTAAAAGTGAAACCAGCGATCTGATTGGTTGCTATGGGCAACTGGGCAACTTTTCCTCTGCACAGGATTTGATGAATCTCCCCCACTGAATGTATTATGAATTATCCAGTCATGGTATGGGGGGTGTCATGATATGGTGGTGTTATTATGAAGACATGATATCCAGTCATAAAATGGTGGGTGATATCCAGTCACAGTATGGTGGTGTTATCCAGTCACTGTATGGTGGTGTTATCCAGTCACAGTATGGAGGTGTTATCCAGTCACAGTATGGTGGTGTTATCCAGTCACAGTATGGTGGTGTTATCCAGTCACAGTATGGCGGTGTTATCCAGTCACTGTATGGTGGTGTTATCCAGTCACAGTATGGTGGTGTTATCCAGTCACTGTATGGTGGTGTTATCCAGTCACTGTATGGCGGTGTTATCCGGTCACAGTATGGTGGTGTTATCCAGTCACTGTATGGTGGTGTTATCCAGTCACAGTATGGTGGTGTTATCCAGTCACAGTATGGTGGTGTTATCCAGTCATAAAATGGTGGGTGATATCCAGTCACAGTATGGTGGTGTTATCCAGTCACAGTATGGTGGTGTTATCCAGTCACAGTATGGAGGTGTTATCCAGTCACAGTATGGAGGTGTTATCCAGTCACAGTATGGTGGTGTTATCCAGTCACAGTATGGTGGTGTTATCCAGTCACAGTATGGCGGTGTTATCCAGTCACTGTATGGTGGTGTTATCCAGTCACAGTATGGTGGTGTTATCCAGTCACAGTATGGTGGTGTTATCCAGTCACTGTATGGTGGTGTTATCCAGTCACTGTATGGCGGTGTTATCCGGTCACAGTATGGTGGTGTTATCCAGTCACTGTATGGTGGTGTTATCCAGTCACAGTATGGTGGTGTTATCCAGTCACAGTATGGCGGTGTTATCCAGTCATAAAATGGTGGGTGTTATCCAGTCACAGTATGGTGGTGTTATCCAGTCACAGTATGGTGGTGTTATCCAGTCACAGTATGGTGGTGTTATCCAGTCACAGTATGGTGGTGTTATCCAGTCACAGTATGGTGGTGTTATCCAATCACAGTATGGTGGTGTTATCCAGTCACAGTATGGTGGTGTTATCCAGTCACAGTATGGTGGTGTTATCCAATCACAGTATGGCGGTGTTATCCAGTCACAGTATGGTGGTGTTATCCAGTCACTGTATGATGGTGTTATCCAGTCACAGTATGGTGGTGGTATCCAGTCACTGTATGGTGGTGTTATCCAGTCACTGTATGGCGGTGTTATCCGGTCACAGTATGGTGGTGTTATCCGGTCACAGTATGGTGGTGTTATCCAGTCACAGTATGGTGGTGTTATCCAGTCACAGTATGGCGGTGTTATCCAGTCATAAAATGGTGGGTGTTATCCAGTCACAGTATGGTGGTGTTATCCAGTCACAGTATGGTGGTGTTATCCAGTCACAGTATGGTGGTGTTATCCAGTCACAGTATGGTGGTGTTATCCAGTCACAGTATGGTGGTGTTATCCAATCACAGTATGGTGGTGTTATCCAGTCACAGTATGGTGGTGTTATCCAGTCACAGTATGGTGGTGTTATCCAATCACAGTATGGCGGTGTTATCCAGTCACAGTATGGTGGTGTTATCCAGTCACTGTATGATGGTGTTATCCAGTCACAGTATGGTGGTGGTATCCAGTCACTGTATGGTGGTGTTATCCAGTCACTGTATGGTTGTGTTATCCAGTCACAGTATGGCGGTGTTATCCAGTCACTGTATGGCGGTGTTATCCAGTCACAGTATGGAGGTGTTATCCAGTCACAGTATGGTGGTGTTATCCAGTCATAAAATGGTGGGTGTTATCCAGTCACAGTATGGTGGTGTTATCCAGTCATAAAATTGTGGGTGTTATCCAGTCACAGTATGGTGGTGTTATCCAGTCACTGTATGGTGGTGTTATCCAGTCACTGTATGGTGGTGTTATCCAGTCACAGTATGGTGGTGTTATCCAGTCACAGTATGGCGGTGTTATCCAGTCACAGTATGGCGGTGTTATCCAGTCACAGTATGGCGGTGTTATCCAGTCACAGTATGGCGGTGTTATCCAGTCACAGTATGGCGGTGTTATCCAGTCACAGTATGGCGGTGTTATCCAGTCACAGTATGGAGGTGTTATCCAGTCACAGTATGGAGGTGTTATCCAGTCACAGTATGGAGGTGTTATCCAGTCACAGTATGGCGGTGTTATCCAGTCACTGTATGGCGGTGTTATTCAGTCACAGTATGGCGGTGTTATCCAGTCACAGTATGGCGGTGTTATCCAGTCACAGTATGGCGGTGTTATCCAGTCACAGTATGGCGGTGTTATCCAGTCACATTATGGCGGTGTTATCCAGTCACTGTATGGCGGTGTTATCCAGTCACTGTATGGCGGTGTTATCCAGTCACAGTATGGCGGTGTTATCCAGTCACAGTATGGCGGTGTTATCCAGTCACAGTATGGCGGTGTTATCCAGTCACAGTATGGCGGTGTTATCCAGTCACTGTATGGCGGTGTTATCCAGTCACTGTATGGCGGTGTTATCCAGTCACTGTATGGCGGTGTTATCCAGTCACAGTATGGCGGTGTTATCCAGTCACAGTATGGCGGTGTTATCCAGTCACAGTATGGCGGTGTTATCCAGTCACAGTATGGCGGTGTTATCCAGTCACTGTATGGCGGTGTTATCCAGTCACTGTATGGCGGTGTTATCCAGTCACTGTATGGCGGTGTTATCCAGTCACTGTATGGCGGTGTTATCCAGTCACTGTATGGCGGTGTTATCCAGTCACTGTATGGCGGTGTTATCCAGTCACTGTATGGAGGTGTTATCCAGTCACTGTATGGTGGTGTTATCCAGTCACAGTATGGGGGTGTTATCCAGTCACAGTATGGGGGTGTTATCCAGTCACTGTATGGTGGTGTTATCCAGTCATAAAATGGTGGGTGTTATCCAGTCACTGTATGGTGGTGATATCCAGTCACAGTATGGTGGTGTTATCCAGTCACAGTATGGGGGTGTTATCCAGTCACAGTATGGTGGTGTTATCCAATCACAGTATGGTGGTGTTATCCAGTCACTGTATGGTGGTGTTATCCAGTCACTGTATGGTGGTGTTATCCAGTCACAGTATGGGGGTGTTATCCAGTCACAGTATGGGGGTGTTATCCAGTCACAGTATGGGGGTGTTATCCAGTCACAGTATGGTGGTGTTATCCAATCACAGTATGGTGGTGTTATCCAGTCACTGTATGGTGGTGTTATCCAGTCACAGTATGGTGGTGTTATCCAGTCACAGTATGGTGGTGTTATCCAGTCACAGTATGGTGGTGTTATCCAGTCACAGTATGGTGGTGTTATCCAGTCACAGTATGGCGGTGTTATCCAGTCACTGTATGGCGGTGTTATCCAGTCACAGTATGGAGGTGTTATCCAGTCACAGTATGGTGGTGTTATCCAGTCACTGTATGGAGGTGTTATCCAGTCACTGTATGGGGGTGTTATCCAGTCACAGTATGGGGGTGTTATCCAGTCACAGTATGGGGGTGTTATCCAGTCACAGTATGGGGTGTTATCCAGTCACAGTATGGTGGTGTTATCCAATCACAGTATGGTGGTGTTATCCAGTCACTGTATGGTGGTGTTATCCAGTCACAGTGTGGTGGTGTTATCCAGTCACAGTATGGTGGTGTTATCCAGTCACAGTATGGTGGTGTTATCCAGTCACAGTATGGAGGTGTTATCCAGTCACAGTATGGTGGTGTTATCCAGTCACTGTATGGAGGTGTTATCCAGTCACAGTATGGGGGTGTTATCCAGTCACAGTATGGGGGTGTTATCCAGTCACAGTATGGTGGTGTTATCCAATCACAGTATGGTGGTGTTATCCAGTCACTGTATGGTGGTGTTATCCAGTCACAGTGTGGTGGTGTTATCCAGTCACAGTATGGTGGTGTTATCCAGTCACAGTATGGTGGTGTTATCCAGTCACAGTATGGTGGTGTTATCCAGTCACAGTATGGTGGTGTTATCCAGTCACAGTATGGTGGTGTTATCCAGTCACAGTATGGTGGTGTTATCCAGTCACAGTATGGTGGTGTTATCCAGTCACAGTACGGTGGTGTTATCCAGTCACTGTATGGTGGTGTTATCCAGTCACAGTATGGTGGTGTTATCCAGTCACAGTATGGTGGTGTTATCCAGTCACAGTATGGAGGTGTTATCCAGTCACTGTATGGAGGTGTTATCCAGTCACTGTATGGGGGTGTTATCCAGTCACAGTATGGGGGTGTTATCCAGTCACTGTATGGGGGTGTTATCCAGTCACAGTATGGTGGTGTTATCCAGTCACTGTATGGCGGTGTTATCCAGTCACAGTATGGGGGTGTTATCCAGTCACTGTATGGCGGTGTTATCCAGTCACAGTATGGCGGTGCATTCACTGACAGCATAGTAGACCATTTCGGATGGCTTTCCTTCTTGCAGGTTGTCAGTAGGCTTAAACCATTAAGTGTTAACACGTTCAGTAGCAATTAGTCACCGACTACTCACTGTCTACCGGTCACAAAGCATTTTCTTCTCCTTCCTGAGATCCTCGGAATGTTAAGTGAACTTTGCTACATTGTTTCTACTGGAATTTGTTCTTCCCGGCAACAATGAGACTTGATAGGTGAAAAGGTAGATGTTGCAGAACTACAACATCCATCATGCCCTGACAGCCTGTGGCTGTCAGGGCATGATGGAAGTTGTAGTTCTGCAACAGTAAGAAAGCAACAGGTTGGGGTTCACTGCACTGTCCCTCCTGACGGGTCGATAACCTTCTTATCCCAAGGAGACTCCACCCTGGTTAAATGAGCGATCTCAACGCCCTCGTATTGTCCGTGCGGCTGATACCAAATCTGAGTCACCGTCTGTGCGCCGAGCATCGGGAATACAGATGGCTTTCAGATTTATGTACCAAAAACTAACTCCGTCTGCACCTGTCCCCTTACTATTCTCTCCGTCCTGAACACTTTGGGGGGTGATTTATGACTCCACCAGCAGAATAGTGAGTACAGCTCTGGAGTATAATGCAGGATATAACTCAGGATCAGTACAGGATAAGTAATGTAATGTATGTACACAGTGACATCACCAGCAGAATAGTGAGTACAGATCTGGAGTATAATACAGGATATAACTCAGGATCAGTACAAGATAAGTAATGTATGTACACAGTGACATCACCAGCAGAATAGTGAGTACAGATCTGGAGTATAATACAGGATATAACTCAGGATCAGTACAAGATAAGTAATGTATGTACACAGTGATCTCACCAGCAGAATAGTGAGTACAGCTCTGGAGTATAATACAGGATATAGCTCAGGATCAGTACAGGATAAGTAATGTAATGTATATACACAGTGACCTCACCAGCAGAATAGTGAGTACAGCTCTGGAGTATAATACAGGATATAACTCAGGATCAGTACAGGATAAGTAATGTAATGTATGTACACAGTGACCTCACCAGCAGAATAGTGAGTGCAGCTCTGGAGTATAATACAGGATATAACTCAGGATCAGTACAGTATAAGTAATGTAATGTATGTACACAGTGACCCCACCTGCAGAATAGTGAGTACAGCTCTGGAGTATAATACAGGATATAACTCAGGATCAGTACAGGATAAGTAATGTATGTACACAGTGATCTCACCAGCAGAATAGTGAGTACAGCTCTGGGGTATAATACAGGATATAACTCAGGATTAGTACAGGATAAGTAGTGTAATGTATGTACACAGTGACCTCACCAGCAGAATAGTGAGTACAGCTCTGGGGTATAATACAGGATATAACTCAGGATCAGTACAGGATAAGTAATGTAATGTATGTACACAGTGACCTCACCAGCAGAATAGTGAGTACAGCGCTGGAGTATAATACAGGATATAACTCAGGATAAGTAATGTAATGTATGTACACAGTGACCTCACCTGCAGAATAGTGAGTACAGCTCTGGAGTATAATACAGGATATAACTCAGGATCAGTACAGGATAAGTAATATAATGTATGTACACAGTGACCTCACCAGCAGAATAGTGAGTACAGCTCTGGAGTATAATACAGGATATAACTCAGGATCAGTACAGGATAAGTAATGTAATGTATGTACACAGTGAACTCACCAGCAGAATAGTGAGTACAGCTCTGGAGTATAATACAGGATATAACTCAGGATCGGTACAGGATAAGTAATATAATGTATGTACACAGTGACCTCACCAGCAGAATAGTGAGTACAGCTCTGGAGTATAATACAGGATATAACTCAGGATCAGTACAGGATAAGTAATATAATGTATGTACACAGTGACCTCACCAGCAGAATAGTGAGTACAGCTCTGGAGTATAATACAGGATATAACTCAGGATCAGTACAGGATAAGTAATGTAATGTATGTACACAGTGAACTCACCAGCAGAATAGTGAGTACAGCTCTGGAGTATAATACAGGATATAACTCAGGATCGGTACAGGATAAGTAATGTAATGTATGTACACAGTGATCTCACCAGCAGAATAGTGAGTGCAGCTCTGGAGTATAATACAGGATATAACTCAGGATCAGTACATGATAAGTAATGTAATGTATGTACACAGTGACCCCACCAGCAGAATAGTGAGTGTTTTTCAGTGTATTAAAGTTTAGCATTTTTCCGTTGCTCATCTCCGCCGTCTGTGCCAAGCAGAACAACGCCTGGCATTTATATTACGTTGTTGAAATTACTGTTGCAACCTTGGGCATGTTGGTTCAGAATGTTACGACCTACGAGCAGCTCTGAGACATGAGGATTAAGGAGCAAAACTGCTCATTAAGTGAAGATACTACTAGAATTTGTTTTGCTGGTAAATACCATCCTCAGCTGTGCCCGGCCTGTGCCAGGTCATTTTATAACACCCTGAAGATGTAGAGTCCGATTACGTCAACCTGTCACATGGCGCTGGGTATTTATGTGAATATCAGGATCCTCTGTCTTTAAATCTTAATTATTAATTGCCTTGGGGGAAAGAGACTTGATATAACCGTCAGCTTTTTTTCAAAAACAGCACCACACTTGTCTTAAGGTTGTGTGCGGTATTGCAGTACCTTCCCCATTCGCTTAGCAGCAGTACCAGACAAAACCTATAAACAGGTGTGGGCGCTGTTTTGCATTCTTATTCTAAACCCCTTTGTATTGCTCTTGGGGGAGTTTCCCTTTAAAGGGGTCCAGGATTAGAAAAAATTGTGTTTTTTTTTTTTTTTTTTTGCAAAACAGCGCCACCCCTATTCTCAGGATGTGTCTGGTATTGCAGTTCAGCTCTGTTGAAGTGAATTAGACTATGTTGCAGTAATACACGCACCCAGTGGACAAGAATGGTTCTGGACAGATACCTATAGCAGTGTCTTCCAACCAGGGTGATCCCAGCTGTTGCAAAACTTCAACTCCCATCATGCCCGGACAGCCTTTGGCTGTCCGGGCATGCTGGGAGTTGTAGTTTTGCAACAATTGGTGGCACCCTGGTTGGGAAACACTGATCTACGTGTATGATGGCCTCTCAACTTTATGTTGACTCTGAATGTCAGAGGAGAGAAGGGTTGGGCAAGTGTCCTCCTGCAGAATATCTGTGCTAGTGTATGCGGGGATGGGGAGTGCATGCTGGGAGTTGTAGTTTTTAAACAGCTGGAGGCACTCTTGATAAGAAACACTGATCTATGATCTCTTGAAACACTGATCTCTTGACTCCCTGCTGACTCTGGATGTCAGAGGAGAGAAGGGTCGGGCAAGTGTCCCCCCTGCAGAATACATGTGTTAGTGTATGCAGGGATGGGGAGTGCATGCTGGGAGTTGTAGTTTTGCAACAGCTGGAGGCACTCTTGATATGAAACACTAATCTATGTGTACTATGGCCTCTTGATTCTCTGTTGACTCTGGATGTCAATGGAGAGAAGGGTTGGGCAAGTGTCCCTCTGCAGAATACATGTACAAATATATGTGGGGATGGGGAGTGCATGCTGAGAGTTGTAGTTTAGCAACAGCTGGAGGCACCCTGGTTGGGAAACACTAATCTATATGTACGATGGCCTTTTGACTCTCTGCTGACCCTGGATGTCAGAGGAGAGAAGGGTCGGGCAAGTGTCTTCGGCCATCAGCTGTGTGATTTAATGCATGCTGTAAATTCAATAGCTGCATGCTGGGAGTTGTAGTTCTGCAACAGCTGGAGGCATACTGGTTGGAAAACACTGCCCTATAGCCATGTGTTTAGCTATAAAACTGCAACCCAGTAAAATCTCTTTCTATATTTCCATGCTACTATGCTGTGCATAGGCTTTTGGGGTGCAAAAAAAAAGGGGCTTATTGCAAAATTTAATTGTCAAGTGTCACCCTTTTCAGATTGCTACCATCAAAGGTTTTATCAAGGAGTAAAAAAGAAAAGCCTAGTTGCACCACCCTTTTCCTCAGGTTGTGTGTGGTATTACACCTCAGCTACATTTACTTCAATGGAACTGAGCTGCATTACCACAGACAGACTGAGGACAAGAGTGGCGCTGTTTTTTGTTGTAGCCAGTCTCTACTTTAGTTCTAGAATTCTATTCATGCAACAGGCATCTCTGGATGAACCTTATATAAATTGGTACAGTGCATGTATAGAAATAGCTCTGGATAACATCTGGCAAGGCTTGTGTGATGGGAGTGAAGAGTCGCCGCGGCCTCAGTAACACTTGAAGCGATTTATTTCGGTTCGCCTGGATCCACACCACACACCCAGCGCGCTCCAGGATCCTCCTTTATCCCATCCCTCCCTGCAGTAATTATGGGGATGATGAAAGGGCAGCACACGGGCCAGTTCACACACTTAAAGTTCTCATAGAAGCCTCCCCGACCGATTACTCAACATCTGCGCCGCGGCATTCGAGACGCGTCGTAACGTGTGCAATTAGCCGTCCTGCCTTATAAAATGAAAGAATTTTCATTTAACATGTGCAGGAAATACCTGGGAAGACTCCATAATGACTGACTCTCTGTATAACCGCTCCTGCACTGACTCCAAACTCATAAATACAGTGCCCCGGAGCACAGACGGCGCTGACGCAAAGACGATGCGACAGGTACGACCTGCGCTCCCTTTGTCTTAAAGGAGAACCTGCGGGCGGAGTCGATTTATCTAATTTCAAACAATTGATCCAGAGGACCCAGAACATCCTATTGATTTATGTGTAATTCCTCGCCTCCCCTCTGGGGGCTCTGTGGGGAGATTGAGCACTTGCAACCAGGTTTCCATGTATAGTACAAGCTATCAGTATTAGGATAGACGTGACCATCTTCAACATGAGGCAAAGCTGGAGTCTGGGGCATGACTGACTAAATAACCCTTAACTTACCGGTCGTCAGACTTAAGGAAGTTCACCAAGCCTGACATCCTTGGAAATACTCCTTGGACTCTTCTTGCTTTTCAGGTATGTCTTATGACCTCATTCAGCTCTCTTTCAGCTCTTGCTTGAGTCGGGGGCCTCCCGACTCAATCAAATGTGTAGGGGGGGCCTCCTGACTCATTCTAATGTGTATGGGGGCCTCCAGACTCAATCTAATGTGTATGGGGCCTCCCAACTCATTCTAAAGTGTATGGGGCCTCTTGACTCATTCTAATGTGTAGGGGGCCTCCAGACTCAATCTAATGTGTATGGGGGCCTCCTGACTCAATCTAATGTGTATGGGGGCCTCCAGACTCAATCTAATGTGTATGGGGGGCCTCCTGACTAATTCTAATGTGTATGGGGGCCTCCCGACTCAATCAAATGTGTAGGGGGGGCCTCCTGACTCATTCTAATGTGTATGGGGGCCTCCAGACTCAATCTAATGTGTATGGGGCCTCCCAACTCATTCTAAAGTGTATGGGGCCTCTTGACTCATTCTAATGTGTAGGGGGCCTCCAGACTCAATCTAATGTGTATGGGGGCCTCCTGACTCAATCTAATGTGTATGGGGGCCTCCAGACTCAATCTAATGTGTATGGGGGGCCTCCTGACTAATTCTAATGTGTATGGGGGCCTCCCGACTCAATCTAATGTGTATGGGGGCCTCTCGACTCAATCTAATGTGTATGGGGGCCTCCTGACTCAATCTAATGTGTATGGGGCCTCTTGACTCATTCTAATGTGTATGGGGGCCTCCCGACTCAATCTAATGTGTATGGGGGCCTCCTGACTCAGTCTAATGTGTATGGGGGCCTCCTGACTCAGTCTAATGTGTATGGGGGCCTCCTGACTCAATCTAATGTGTAGGGGGGCCTCCTGACTCAATCTAATGTGTAGGGGGGCCTCCTGACTCAATCTAATGTGTATGGGGGCCTCCTGACTCATTCTAATGTGTATGGGGGCCTCCTGACTCATTCTAATGTGTATGGGGGCCTCCTGACTCATTCTAATGTGTATGGGGGCCTCCTGACTCTACCCTAAAAACATATTTTGGGGAGGAATGGATCGGGCAGTTGAATTTTCACTTGCCTGATCGTTTAGTTTTTTTGGGAAAAAAGCCCAACCGGAGGTGTCTGGCAGCAGCAGATATTTAAAACATATGGTCAACATAACAATAACCACAAGTGATGTAATCTGCCCCCCCCCCCATTATAAATACATGTATGCTCTGCTGAGTGGTGAGTGCATGTATATGAAACGATCAGAATAGATCTGAAATGTATGGTTAGCTTGAAAATACTTGGAGTCCATTTCAGGTGGACACATTTACACAAATAACCAACAATTTTTGATTTGTGTTTTTGTGTTGGAACATTGGTTTTAGACAGTCAGACGCCAGTATTACAAATAACACATCGTAGTCAGGGGGCGCTGTTACAGATTTAGGTTATACCTGGGAAGTGATTCTTGGCGCCAGGTATAATTTTTCATATTGCCGCTTGCAAAACAATCTTATTTGGTCTTTTATCTGTTGGTCCAAGAAACACGATCAGCGATTGCTTATTTTTGTCATTCTAAATGTTTATTATTTCCCATACTGTAAGTTGTTCTATTACTCCTGACACTATATACAGTGGGGCAAAAAAGTATTTAGTCAGCCACCAATTGTGCAAGTTCTCCCTCTTATAAAGTTGAGAGGTCTGTAATTTCATCATAGGTTATAACCTCAACTATGAGAGACAGAATGAGAAAAAAATCCATAAAATCACATTGTCTGACTGTCTGAGTTTTATTATATGTGGAAATCTGTCTGTAACTGGCACGGGCGGGGCTTCTGTAGCTTAACTGGCACAGACGTCAGCGCCGCTTATGAATATTCATCCCCCCTCCCTCCAGTTAGGAGCGGCGAAGAGAGGGAGAACTGGAGGGAGGGGGGATGAATATTCATAAGTGGCGCTGACATCAGTGCCAGTTAAGTTACAGAAGCCCCGCCCGTGCCAGTTACAGACAGATTTCCACATATAATAAAACTACAATTGCGGGCGAAAGGCTGGGCGGATCCAAGCAAGGTAGAGCTCATTGGAATCAGCATCTCCTGCACTATCCATCAGTACATGTGGATAGTGCAGGAGAAAATATCTGACAATTTTCCTTTAAGCCAGTACATGTCCGGGCCCGTCTGAAGTTTGCTAGAGAGCATTTGGATGATCCAGAAGAGGACTGGGAGAATGTCAGAGAGTCAGATGAAACCAAAGTAGAACTTTTTGGTAAAAACTCAACTCGTCGTGTTTGGAGGAGAAAGAATGCTGAGTTGCATCCAAAGAACACCATACCTACTGTTGACGACTACCAGGATGACTGATCCGAGTAAAGGAAAGAATGAATGGGGCCATGTATCGTGAGCTTTTGAGTGAAAACCTCCTTCCATCAGCAAGGGCATTGAAGATGAAATGTGGCTGGGTCTTTCAGCATGACAATGATCCCAAACACACTGCCCAGGCAACGAAGGAGTGGCTTCATAAGAAGCATTTCAAGGTCCTGGAGTGGCCTAGCCAGTCTCCAGATCTCAACCCCATAGAAAACCTTTGGAGGGAATTGAAAGTCCCTGTTGCCCAGCAACAGCCCCAAAAACATCACTGCTCTAGAGGAGATCTGCATGGAGGAATGGGCCAAAATACCAGCACCAGTGTGTGAAAACCTTGTGAAGACAGAAAACATGTGACCTCTGTCATTGCCAACAAAGGGGATATAACAAAGTATTGAGATGAACTTTTGTTATTGACCAAATACTTATTTTCCACCATAATTTGCAAATAAATTCTTTAAAAATCAGACAATGGGATTTTATGGATTTTTTTTCTCATTCTGTCTCTCATAGTTGAGGTTATAACCTATGATGAAAATTACAGGAGTGGGAGAATTTGCTCAATTGTTGGTTGACTCAATACTTTTTTGCCCCACTGTATATTGTTTACTATGTATGCACTGTAGAGGGGGTGGCATGATTTGGGCAGTGTCTGATGATCAGTATTAACAAATCTTGTCCTGGTTCTTGTATATGATACCAACTATAGATAGCAGTAAACATATCGGTTGTTATCAACAGCTATAGATGGTAGCAGGCGTAGCGGTTGTTGTCACCAAATATAGATGGCAGCAGACATAGCGGTTGTTAACACTAGCTATAGATGGTGGCAGACGTAGCGGTGGTTATCATCGGCTATAAATGGCAGATGTATGTAGCGGTTGTTATCACCAGCTATAGATGGTCGCAGACGTAGCGGTTGTTATCACCAGCTATAGATGGCGGCAAACGTATCGGTTGTTATTACCAGCTATAGATGGCAGCAGATGTAGCAGCAGTTATCATGGGGCGGCGGATGTAAAGGTTGTTATCACCACCTAGAGAGGACGACAGACATAGCGGTTGTTATTACCAGCTATAGATAGTGACAGACGTCACGTTTTTCACCAGCTATAGATGGTGCCAGATGTAGCGGCTGTTATCACCAGATATAGATAGTAGCAGACGTATCTGTTGTTATCACCACCTATAGATGGCAGCGGATGTAAAGGTTGTTATCACCACCTATAGATGGCGGCGGATGTAAAGGTTGTTATCACCACCTATAGAGGACGGCAGACATAGCGGTTGTTATTACCAGCTATAGATGGTGGCAGACGTAACAGTTGCTTTTCATTGTCACATTGTTGCAGTAGATTTCTTAGTATGTAAGAATTCCATGTGGAATCTCATTCCTTGCTGTGTTACGTGACTTGATTTGGGACGGTGATAAGTTACATTAACCCCGCGTGTTCAGGAGTGGACACCCGCGCCATTCTTACAAATTAATTATACTGTGTATCATAACATAAACAGGAAGTGTGTCTTATGATACGGGGATTATATATAGATTATGAAAACTGATGGCAGAATTAATGTTCCCTGAGGTAGAAGAGGAAGTGATGCCTTCTCCTCAGTATGGTGACCGGTATGCCGGGCACCATGTGGGTATTCAGTAATCCGGGTATAAGATCCACCACTAAATACAGTACCCACACTTTACAAACCACTGCTGGTTATACCATCAAGATAAAAGGGCAAATAAATTCCCATAATGCCCTATGGTAGTGGCCATTATGCCAGCCTCAAAGTAGTCCCCACTGACTATAGTGCCCACAGTGATAGGCTCACTATTATGTCTATAGTGCTTGTCTCACTGTAGTGCTGATGGTGCCAAATACACAGCAGTGCCTGTAGTGCTCAGCTGATAGTGGTGCCCATCATAGTGCCCAAACTGTGTAAAAAAGAGTCAAAGAGCAATCCGCACCAGAGGGGTTACAATGTACCCACCACTGGGAATACGCGCGGGGGAGGAGGGCTGCCGACAGCTTATTGACTGACATATGGTGCCTTACTCATAGTAGTACCTATAATAACCAGATTTATAGTTATACCTCTAATACCAAACTCATAGTAGTACCTATCGTACCAGAATGGTCGTATTACCCATAATACAAGATTCGTAGTACTTAGAATCCCAAACTCATAGCTAAGAGGCTACAAACAATGGCGATATGCATGAGAGGTGGGGGGCACTGGTGGTTCTTATGGAACTCATAGTGGGACCTTTAACACCTGTTTGACAGTAGAACCTATAGTACCTGACTCATAGTAGTAACTATAAAAACAGACTTATAGTATTATTAGTACCTGCTATAACTTCAGACTCGTATTAGTACCTACTATAACCCCAGACTCATATTAGTACCTACTATAACACCAGACTCGTATTAATACCTACTATAACTCCAGACTCGTATTAGTACCTACTATAACTCCAGACTCGTATTAGTACCTACTATAACACCAGACTCATATTAATACCTACTATAACTCCAGACTCGTATTAGTACCTACTATAACACCAGACTCGTATTAGTACCTACTATAACTCCAGACTCGTATTAGTACCTACTATAACACCAGACTCGTATTAGTACCTACTATAACTCCAGACTCGTATTAGTACCTACTATAACACCAGACTCGTATTAGTACCTACTATAACTCCAGACTCGTATTAGTACCTACTATAACCCCAGACTCGTATTAGTACCTACTATAACTCCAGACTCGTATTAGTACCTACTATAACTCCAGACTCGTATTAGTACCTACTATAACACCAGACTCGTATTAGTACCTACTATAACTCCAGACTCGTATTAGTACCTACTATAACTCCAGACTCGTATTAGTACCTACTATAACACCAGACTCGTATTAGTACCTACTATAACTCCAGACTCGTATTAGTACCTACTATAACTCCAGACTCGTATTAGTACCTACTATAACTCCAGACTCGTATTAGTACCTACTATCACTCCAGACTCGTATTAGTACCTACTATAACACCAGACTCGTATTAGTACCTACTATAACACCAGACTCGTATTAGTACCTACTATAACACCAGACTCGTATTAGTACCTACTATAACACCAGACTCGTATTAGTACCTACTATAACTCCAGACTCGTATTAGTACCTACTATAACACCAGACTCGTATTAGTACCTACTATAACTCCAGACTCGTATTAGTACCTACTATAACTCCAGACTCGTATTAGTACCTACTATAACACCAGACTCGTATTAGTACCTACTATAACACCAGACTCGTATTAGTACCTACTATAACACCAGACTCGTATTAATACCTACTATAACTCCAGACTCGTATTAGTACCTACTATAACACCAGACTCGTATTAGTACCTACTATAACTCCAGACTCGTATTAGTACCTACTATAACTCCAGACTCGTATTAGTACCTACTATCACTCCAGACTCGTATTAGTACCTACTATAACTCCAGACTCGTATTAGTACCTACTATAACACCAGACTCGTATTAGTACCTATTATAACTCCAGACTCGTATTAGTACCTACTATAACACCAGACTCGTATTAGTACCTACTATAACACCAGACTCGTATTAGTACCTACTATAACTCCAGACTCGTATTAGTACCTACTATAACTCCAGACTCGTATTAGTACCTACTATAACTCCAGACTCGTATTAGTACCTACTATAACACCAGACTCATATTAGTACCTACTATAACACCAGACTCGTATTAGTACCTACTATAACTCCAGACTCGTATTAGTACCTACTATAACTCCAGACTCGTATTAGTACCTACTATAACTCCAGACTCGTATTAATACCTACTATAACTCCAGACTCGTATTAGTACCTACTATAACTCCAGACTCGTATTAGTACCTACTATAACACCAGACTCGTATTAGTACCTACTATAACTCCAGACTCGTATTAGTACCTACTATAACACCAGACTCATATTAGTACCTACTATAACTCCAGACTCGTATTAGTACCTACTATAACACCAGACTCGTATTAGTACCTACTATAACTCCAGACTCGTATTAGTACCTACTATAACACCAGACTCGTATTAGTACCTACTATAACTCCAGACTCGTATTAGTACCTATTATAACTCCAGACTCGTATTAGTACCTATTATAACACCAGACTCGTATTAGTACCTACTATAACTCCAGACTCGTATTAGTACCTACTATAACTCCAGACTCGTATTAGTACCTATTATTTTGGGGGTGCACCCTGTCTTCCCATCATGCACCTGGTTCTGAAAGAGTTACAGGATAAAACCTGGATGTTTTTATACTAGGAAAACGAGGCCGAGCGATCCCTGAGGTGTTTATCTCAGCAAGACGGGGAACAGACCTTGGACCATTTTCTGTATCTGCACAATGGGAACATTTCATTCCGTTAATAATAAGGTTCTTCCTGCGCCATCCTTCACGTGACCTACAGTGACCCGTTGCAAAACTACAACTCCCAGCATGTCCGGACAGCCAACGGCTGTCCGGGCATGCTGGGAGTTGTAGTTTTGCAAAAGCTCCCATGCTGGGAGTTGTAGTTTCGCAACAGCTGGAGGCACGCTTGTTATTAAACGAATATATAGGAATCTTGATGGGACTTGTAGTCCGCCACATTCTCTCTCGGTCTGTGTTTTCTATTGCAATGTTTTCGCAGGAGGATTACGCATTGCGGAGTCTCATTAGAATAAAATAAAATAATTGTTGTGTTTGTAGAAACCCCTGGCACAATGGGATTTTTGTCGGCAAACAATAGGCTCATTCTTGGGCGATGAATGTTGTGATATTCTTAGAGAGGATAAATCCTGCGCTGTCATGTGATCACCACCTTATTAGTGTCTAATCCGCACGTTTATTTACCTTACAGATCCAGCTGCGTATTATTCATATATATTTATTTATCTTTATATATATATATATATATATATATATATATATATATATTCATTTTAAATGAATAAAATATATATATATATATATATATATATATATATATATATTTAGGCATGTAGATGTGGTCAAGACAACTTGCTGAAGTCCAAACACAGCATCAGAATGGGGAGGAAAGTGACTTTGAAGGTGACATGGTTGTTGGTGCCAGACGGGCTGCTCTGACGTTCTTACGGAGAACCGTCGGGGGAAAAAAAGAGAGTATCTAAAAAAAAAGGATACATAAAATGTCTTGTTGATATCAGAGGAGAATGGGCAGACTGGTTCGAGATAACAGATAGGCAACAGTAACTCAGATGGTCACTGTTTACAACCAAGGTCTGCAGAATACCATCTCTAACCGCAGATCGCGTCCCACATTGAAGCAGATGGGCTACAGCAGCAGAAGACCACACCAGGGGCCACTCCTGTCAGCTAAGAACAGGAAACTGAGGTACCCCCATAGACATAGCTATAGAACAGTGGTCTAGATGACGCAAAACTACAACTCTCGGCATGCCCGGGCAGCCGTTGACTGACCGGGAATGCTGGGAGTTGTAGCTTTGTAACCACTGAAGAACACTGGTGTACAAAATTGGTCTTCAAATTGTGGACGTCCAGATGTTGCAAAATTACAACTCCCAGCATGCCCAGTGGTACACCTGCTCAATCAGCCAATCGCATGGCGGCAACTCAATGCATTTAGGCATGTAGATGTGGTCAAGACAACTTGCTGAAGTCCAAACACAGCATCAGAATGGGGAGGAAAGTGACTTTGAAGGTGACATGGTTGTTGGTGCCAGACGGGCTGCTCTGACGTTCTTACGGAGAACCGTCGGGGGGAAAAAAAGAGAGTATCTAAAAAAGGATATATAAAATGACTTGTTCATATCAGAGGAGAATGGGCAGACTGGTTCGAGATAACAGATAGGCAACAGTAACTCAGATAGTCACTGGTTACAACCAAGGTCTGCAGAATACCATCTCTGACCGCAGATCGCGTCCCACATTGAAGCAGATGGGCTACAGCAGCAGAAGACCACACCAGGGGCCACTCCTGTCAGCTAAGAACAGGAAACTGAGGTACCCCCATAGACATAGCTATAGAACAGTGGTCTAGATGACGCAAAACTACAACTCTCGGCATGCCCGGGCAGCCGTTGACTGACCGGGAATGCTGGGAGTTGTAGCTTTGTAACCACTGAAGAACACTGGTGTACAAAAGTGGTCTTCAAATTGTGGACGTCCAGATGTTGCAAAATTACAACTCCCAGCATGCCCAGTGGTACACCTGCTCAATCAGCCAATCGCATGGCGGCAACTCAATGCATTTAGGCATGTAGATGTGGTCAAGACAACTTGCTGAAGTCCAAACACAGCATCAGAATGGGGAGGAAAGTGACTTTGAAGGTGACATGGTTGTTGGTGCCAGACGGGCTGCTCTGACGTTCTTACGGAGAACCGTCGGGGGGAAAAAAAGAGAGTATCTAAAAAAGGATATATAAAATGACTTGTTCATATCAGAGTAGAATGGGCAGACTGGTTCGAGATAACAGATAGGCAACAGTAACTCAGATAGTCACTGGTTACAACCAAGGTCTGCAGAATACCATCTCTGACCGCAGATCGCGTCCCACATTGAAGCAGATGGGCTACAGCAGCAGAAGACCACACCAGGGGCCACTCCTGTCAGCTAAGAACAGGAAACTGAGGTACCCCCATAGACATAGCTATAGAACAGTGGTCCAGATGACGCAAAAATACAACTCTCGGCATGCCCAGGCAGCCGTTGACTGACCGGGAATGCTGGGAGTTGTAGCTTTGTAACCACTGAAGAACACTGGTGTACAAAAGTGGTCTTCAAATTGTGGACGTCCAGATGTTGCAAAATTACAACTCCCAGCATGCCCGGACAAATGTAAACAGCAACAGTTTGGAGACCACTGCTCTGCACCAGTGTCTTCCATTAGTATTAAAACTACAATTCCCAGCATGCACTGACAAATGCAGCAGCAACAGCTGGAGGTCCCCAGTTTGGAGACCACCGCTCTGCACCAGCATGACAACTCCCAGCATGACTGGACAAATGCAACAGCAACAGTTTGGAAACCGTTAAACCAGTATTTACCAGTGGTTGCAAAACTACAACTCCCAGCATGCCCGGACAGCCAAAGGCTGTCCGGGCATGCTGGGGGCTGTAGTTTTGCACCATCTTGAGGTCAATATTTTGGACAAGGTACACTGATTGCGGTTTTACTCGGGTTCGGTACCCAATAAGATGACACCACTTCTATATATGGCGCATGGTGTGACAGGTTTGCGCTCACCCATTATATATGACAAACCTATTATATTGTTTTATAGGATTATAATAGAAGCCTCACACCGCCGCTATACACAAGGGAAGCATTCACATAACGCGCTGTGATTCACCTACAGGACCAGCCCTTAATAGCGCAGTAAATCACAGAGAAGAGTCTCCATAAACCCATACAGCAGAATACAGACACATGGGGCTTTAATAAAATATATACATATATATTTCTTAGGCTTTTTGTGTTCGCCAATTCATACAAATTAGCAGATTCTGCAGCCAAGTCCATTGACGCGTTTCCATCGTCCCCAGCGCTGGGTCAAAGTACTGAGAGGGAAGTGTTAGACTTCTTGGAAAATGAGGGCATAAGGAGGTGTGTATTGATCCTGGGAGATAAGGTTATCTTTATCTGATACTTTCCCTATAAATCACTGTAAATCATTAATAATCTCCATGGAAACCGGCAATTATTATAGGAAAATGTTGTGAAAATTGTTACTGCCTACAATACTGCCTCCTATGTACAAGAATATAATTACTATAATACTGCTCCTATATACAAGAATATAACTACTATAATACTGCCTCCTATATACAAGAATATAACTACTATAATTCTGCCCCCTATATACAAGAATATAACTACTATAATACTGCTCCTATATACAAGAATATAACTACTATAATACTGCCCCCTATATACAAGAATATAATTACTATAATACTGCCCCCTATATACAAGAATATAACTACTATAATACTGCTCCTATATACATGGATATATCTACTATAATACAGCTCCTATATACAAGAATAGAACTACTATAATACTGCTCCTATATACAAGAATAGAACTACTATAATACTGCCTCCTATATACAAGAATATAACTACTATAATACTGCTCCTATATACAAGAATATAACTACTATAATACTGCTCCTATATACAAGAATATAACTACTATAATACTGCTCCTATATACAAGAATATAACTACTATAATACTGCTTCTATATACAAGAATATAACTACTATAATACTACTCCTATATACAAGAATATAACTACTATAATACTGCTCCTATATACAAGAATATAACTACTATAATACTGCCCCTATATACAAAAATATAACTACTATAATACTGCCCCCTATATACAAGAATATTACTACTATAATACTGCCCCAATATACAAGAATATAACTACTATAATACTACTCCTATATACAAGAATATAACTACTATAATACTGCTCCCATATAAAAGAATATAACTACTATAATACTGCTCCTATATACAAGAATATAACTGCTATAATACTGCTCCTATATACAAGAATATATCTACTATAATACTGCTCCTATATACAAGAATATAACTACTATAATACTGCTCCTATATACAAGAATATATCTACTATAATACTGCTCCTATATACAAGAATATAACTACTGTATTACTGCCTCCTATATACAAGAATATAACTACTATAATACTGCCTCTTATACACAAGAATATAACTACTATAATACTCCTCCTATATACAAGAATATAACTACTATAATACTGCTCCTATATACAAGAATATAACTACTATAATACTGCTCCTATATACAAGAATATAACTACTATAATACTGCTCCTATATACAAGAATATATCTACTATAATACTGCTCCTATATACAAGAATATAACTACTATAATACTGCCTCCTATATACAAGAATATAACTACTATAATACTGCTCCTATATACAAGAATATAACTACTATAATACTGCTCCTGTATACAAGAATATAACTACTATAATACTGCTCCCTATATACATGAATATAACTACTAGAATACTTTCCCTTATGAACAAATTGACATTCCATCTTTGGACTATCTGGTTCAGGATAATCTTTTTCCTGGAGCTGATGTGCGGTATAATACCGTATATAACCATTACATGGTGTTATTACACTCGTTGATCTTTTTCCCAGCCTGTTTCTTCCTTTCTTTGGGAGTGACCTCGTGGTGACGTGACCTTGTAGAGATGATTCTGGGCTCTGGAGCGGGGATGATGTGTTCAGTCCGTCCTGTGACAGGGACGTTGTCTTCTCACCTGGTATATGGCGGCATTATTTATAGAAGACTATATTATGTGTGAAACATCATCACTTCTCGTTTTCTGCTGAGATCTGGATCTGTTACTTTATTACTAATATAGCAGAACTTGGTCTCCAGCCAGGACCTTTATTATGTTTTATTAGGTAACTCCCAAAATTTTATCCGAATCTATGATCATGAGTTATCACAGCTCTGCTTTCTGGCTGTTGCAAAACTACAAATCCCGAGACACGTGTCATCAGGGAGCACTTAGACAGAAAAGAACAACTTAACTTCAGCAGCTCATAAGTACTGAAAGGATTAAGATTTTTTAATAGAAGTAATTTACAAATCTGTTTAACTTTCTGGAGCCAGTTGATTTATATATAAAAAAGTATTTTTTCCTGGATAACCCCTTTAAAGCGGTATTCCGGGCAAAAACATCTTATCCCCTATCCGCCGGGCTTCCGAGACGGGGACGTGACGTCACATCACGCCCCCTCCATTAATTTCTATGGGAAGGGGCGTAACGGCCACAACGTACCCTCCCATAGACATGAATGGCATGGTGTGACGTCACGTCCCCGTCTCGGATGCCCGGCGGTTTCCAAAAATGCAGACGCAGCTATGCATAGAATGCGGGCTGCTGCAAGGAGATCGTGGGGGTCCCAGCGGCGGGCCCCCTGCAATCAGACATCTTATCCCCTATCCTTTCGATAGGGGATAAGATGTTTTTGCCCGGAATACCCCTTTAAGTCACATGATTGATTCACATGGTTTGTGATGGAACAAAAAAAGAAGAAAGCGCTGGGGATAAAACGGCAAAGAAAAAAAACGCTTATGCTAAATTCCACTATTTAAAGATATATAAAATAAATTGGGGGGGGGGGGGGGGGAGTTTTTTGTGGTGTTTTTCTGTTTTTTAATTTAGTTTTTCTGGGTCATAAAAACGCAGCGCCTTTGGACCCAAAAAAAAAAAATGTGTTTTTTTTTTGCTTATCGATGTTACTTTATTAATGCCATTTTCAGCTTTAACCTTGTTGCTAATGCTACGGTGCAAATGTTTGATTGTACACTGCCATAGCCTATGTAGTCTCCATACATGGCCCGCCATTAAAGCATCTCGCACTTTTATACACTCCAGAATGCCATTATCTTCTCAGGAACTATGGGGGACATTTGCTTTCTCTGCTCATCCTGTGCCTCCTGGTTCATGATTAGAATTCTAGTGTAGTTAAGACTGACATCTATTTAGGGGGTGACTGAACTCTTCCTAACAACACAGCTATATAAGCCTATCAGGGTCTGTAGAAAGCCATATGAGCCCTGCCATGGCGAGTATTAGACCATGTTCACACTATGAAGATCAGCGTGGACATATCCTTAGGAGATTAACTCAGACATAGCTGAATGGAGGATCCCCAGGTATCTGCTCTGCAGATTCTTCTCTCTGGGAGGACAAGTTCGATTTGCATGTTCTACTTTTAGGAGAGGCCGGTATTGGAGGGTCGGCCTGGCCGGGCAGAGCTGCACTTGTCAGGAAAGGTTTCATGCCTGAGATGTCTCACATTCCTCCAGCAAAACTGCCTGATAAGTGAGTGCGAAGGGCAGACACTACCCAGGGTGCCAGGGTGTCAGCGCCATACTTGGCCATTCTCAGCTTCTTACCAAAGATCCCTCTCCTGACGTCGGACTAAAGATAGTTCCATCATCCTGGGGACATTGTAACGTTTGGCCCAATCTTGATACATTGTAACCGTATCAAGACAATTGAATTCTACTAAACTGGATACATTGTATTACAGCAAGACAATTGATCTCTACAAAACCTGATACATTGTATTGCAACAAGACAATAGAAATCTACCAAACTGGATACATTGTATTGCAACAAGACAATAGAATTCTGCCAAACTGGATACATTGTATTGCAACAAGACAATAGAATTCTACCAAACTGGATACATTGTATTACAGCAAGACAAGAGAATCCTATGAAGCCTGATACATTGTGATCACAACACCACAATTCTCCGAAGCCTAATACATTGTATCCCAAGATGACAATAGAAATCTGCCAAACTGGATACATTATATCACAAGAAGACTAGAATCCTACGAAGCCGGAGACAGTGTGATCACAACAAGACAATAGATCTCTACAAAACCTGATACGTGTGACAACAAGACAATAGAATTCTACGGACCCTCATACATTATTATCACAGGAAGACACTAGAATTCTATGAAGCCTGATATATTGTATCACAACAAGACAATAGAATTTTAAGAAGCCTGATACATTGTGATCACAACAAGACGATACAATTCTCCGAAGCCTAATACATTGTATTACAACAAGACAATACAATTCTACCAAACCGGATACGTTGTATCACAACAAGACAATAGATCTCTACAACACCTGATACATTATATTGCAACAAGAGAATACAATGCTACCAAATCGCATACGTTGTGTCACAACAAGACTGTAGAATTCTACGAAGCCTTAAACATTATCGCAGCAAGAGAATACAATTCTACCAAATCTGATACATTGTATCACAACAAGACTAGAATCCTACGAAGCCAGAAACATTGTGATCACAACAAGACAATAGATCTCTACAAAACCGATACATTGTATGATAACAAGACAATAGAATCCTACGAAGCCTGATACATTGTATCACAAGACAATAGAATCCTACGAAGCCTGATACATTGTATCACAAGACAATAGAATCCTACGAAGCCTGATACATTGTATCACAAGACAATAGAATCCTACGAAGCCTGATACATTGTATCACAAGACAATAGAATCCTACAAAGCCTGATACATTGTATCACAACAAGACTAGAATCCTACGAAGCCAGATACATTGTGATCACAACAAGACAATAGATCTCTACAAAACCGATACATTGTATGATAACAAGACAATAGAATCCTACGAAGCCTGATACATTGTATCACAAGACAATAGAATCCTACGAAGCCTGATACATTGTATCACAAGACAATAGAATCCTACGAAGCCTGATACATTGTATCACAAGACAATAGAATCCTACGAAGCCTGATACATTGTATCACAAGACAATAGAATCCTACAAAGCCTGATACATTGTATCACAACAAGACAATAGAAGTCTATCGATTGTATCAATGATCTAGATGCCTGTTACACGGTATAACAATGCATTGTAATATGGAGGAATCGAAATTGTCGCTTGGAGATGATACAATGTTGCAATGAAACAATTTTTTTTATTTCATCTAAAGTGATTCATAGCGCAAGAACCTGACCCCGGTTACATGGAGTGTTGTGAGTATTTTCATCTACTGGATCAAGTGTTCCTCTCCAGCTGAGGCCAAACTACAGCTCCCAGCATGCCCGGACAGCCAACGGCTGTCCGGGCATGCTGGGAGCTGTAGTTTTGCGACACGGATTGGAGACCACTATGCTAGATGTTTACCGTGTATTGTATTAGTGAATGTGCTGCAGCAAGTTGCCTTTCTTCTTCATTGTCCTACTTGGAGAGCCTTTGGCTGTCTTGGCATGCTAGGAGTTATAGTTTAGCAACAGCTGGAGGCACACTGGTTGGAGACCACTGTGCTAGATTTTTGCTGTGACTAATTTGTGTAGTATTATACGTTGTGCTGCAGGAAGTTGCCTTTCTCCTTTATTGTCCCATTAAGATTACAGCCTTTGGCTGTCCGGGCATGCTGGGTGTTGTAGTTCAACAACATCTAGTGAGTCACAGGCTAGAGACCACTATCCCACATTCCTGCTGTGACTATTTGTGTGGTGTTCTCCTTTGTTGTAGTAGTGATTGTGCTGCAGGAAGTTGCCTTCCTTCTTTATTGTCCTGTAGACCGTATAAAATTCACAAAGTGGGGACCATAATGACCCCCCGTTTCACTGTATGGCACTGTATAGGCCCAGTATAGCACTGCTGCATGGGCACTACAGTCATGGCCATAAATGTTGGCACCCCTGAATTTTTTCAAGAAAATTAAGCATTTCTCACAGGAAAGGATTGCAGTAACACATGTTTTGCTATACACATGTTTATTCCCTTTGTGTGTATTGGAACTAAACCAAAAAAGGAGGAAAAAAATCTAATTGGACATAATGTCACCAAACTCCAAAAATAGGCTGGACAAAATTATTGGCACCCTTAACTTAATATTTGGTTGCTCACCCTTTGGAAAAATAAGTGAAATCAGTGTCTTCCTATAACAATCAATAAGCTTCTTACACCTCTCAGCCGGAATGTTGGACCACTCTTCCCTTACAAACTGCTCCCGGTCTCTTATTGGAAGGCGCCTTTTCCCAACAGTAATTATAAGATCTCTCCACAGGTGATCAATGGGATTTAGATCTGGACTCATTGCTGACACTTCAGAACTCTCCAGCGCTTTGTTGTCATCCATTTCTGGGGCTTTTTGACGTATGTTTGGGGTCCATTGTCCTGCTGGAAGACCCAAGATCTCGGACACAAACCCAGCTTTCTGACACTGGGCTGTACAGTGCGACCCAAAATCCATTGGTGATCCTCAGATTTCATGATGTCTTGTACACATTCAAGACCCCCAGTGCCTGAGGCAGCAAAACAACCCAAAACATCACTGACCTCCACCCTCATTCCGTTTTCGGTAAACAGTAGAATGATGGACTTTACCAAAAAGCTCTATCTTGGTCTCATCTGTCCACAAGACGTTTTCCCAGAAGGATTTTGGTTACTCAAGTTCATTTTGGCAAAATATAGTCTTGGTCTTTTATGTCTCTGTGTCAGCAGTGGGGTCCTCCTGGGTCTCCTCCATAGTGGGGTCCACCTGGGTCTCCTCCATAGTGGGGTCCTCCTGGGTCTCCTCCATAGTGGGGTCCTCCTGGGTCTCCTCCATAGTGGGGTCCTCCTGGGTCTCCTCCATAGTGGGGTCCTCCTGGGTCTCCTCCATAGTGGGGTCCACCTGGGTCTCCTCCATAGTGGGGTCCTCCTGGGTCTCCTCCATAGTGGGGTCCTCCTGGGTCTCCTCCATAGTGGGGTCCTCCTGGGTCTCCTCCATAGTGGGGTCCTCCTGGGTCTCCTCCATAGTGGGGTCCTCCTGGGTCTCCTCCATAGTGGGGTCCTCCTGGGTCTCCTCCATAGTGGGGTCCTCCTGGGTCTCCTCCATAGTGGGGTCCTCCTGGGTCTCCTCCATAGTGGGGTCCTCCTGGGTCTCCTCCATAGCGTTTCATTTCATTTAAATGTTGTTGGATAGTTCGCGCTGACACTGATGCTCCCTGAGCCTGCAGGACAGCTTGAATGTCTTTGGAGCTTGTTTGGGGCTGCTTATCCACCATCCGGACTATCCTGTGGTGACACCTTTCATCAATTTTCTGTACACGCCCAGGGAGATTATCTACAGGGCCATGGGTTGTAAACTTCTTGATAATGTTGTGCACTGTGGACAAAGACAAATCTAGATCTCTGGAGATGGACTTGTAACCCTGAGATTGTTGATATTTTTTCACAATTTTGGTCCTCAAGTCCTCAGACAGTTCTCTTCTCCTCTTGCTATTGTCCATGCTTAGTGTGGCACACACAGACACACAGTGCAAAGACTAAGTGAACTTCTCTCCTTTTTATCTGCTTTCAGGTGTGATTTTTATATTGCCCACACCTGTTACTTGCCCCAGGTGAGTTTAAAGGAACATCACTTGCTTGAAACAGTCTTATTTTTCCACAAATTTGAAAGAGTGCCAATTATTTAGTCCAGACCATTTTTGGAGTTTGGTGACATTATGTCCAATTTGCTTTTTTTCCTCCTTTTTTGGTTTAGTTCCAATACACACAAAGGGAATAAACATGTGTATAGCAAAACATGTGTTACTGCAATATATATATACAGAGGAGAGGAGATCTATATATATATATATACATACAGAGGAGAGGAGATCTATATATATATATATATATATATATACACAAAGGGAATAAACATGTGTTACTGCAATATATATATATACAGAGGAGAGGAGATCTATATATATATACACACACAAAGGGAATAAACCTGTGTATAGCAAAACATGTGTTACTGCAATCCTTTCCTGTGAGAAATACTTCATTTTCTTGAAAAATTTCAGGGGTGCCAACATTTCAGGCCATGACTGTATATGGCACTTTTATTTAGGCAATGTATAATGCTGCTACTGTGCAGTATTTTTATACCATTACTCTATTAATAAAAGAATGTCAGCTTAATTGTTTTGGTGCCCCCATCATCAGGGAAAGCAGCCAAGAGACAGGGTTGATCTGAAGCAGAGTCCCCCTTTACTTCTGACCTGTTAGTTTGTTGTGCCTGAAGTACATTGTGTTCTGCCGGTGGCCCAGACATTTATCAGTGTCTGAGAAGACAGATCCCCTGAGACAACATAAGAAGAATCTGAAGATAATATTATTCTCCTGTAGATTACAATGTAATAATGTTTCCTGCCAAATCCAAACAGACGGATAAAGGATTTAGGATCAAAGAAGGCGAAGTCTGAACTGCGTTCACCTTGTTTTGCTGATAGAACGCTGTATGCAGTGTATCAGTCTGGAGTCCGGGGTAACTCACAGAGCATTGTCTACAATTGTATCACTTCTCAGCTGAGTGCAGGACTAGCTATGTACAATGTATCAGTCTGGAGTCCAGGATGTTTAGCTCACAGAGCATTGTCTAGACTGGATACAGTTGCATCACTTCTCAGCTGAGAGGAGGACGAGCTATGTACAATGTATCAGTCTGGAGTCCAGGGTGTTTAGCTCACAGAGCATTGTCTAGACTGGATACAATTGTATCACTTCTCAGCTGAGAGCAGGACTAGCTATGTACAATGTATCAGTCTGGAGTCAAGGATGTTTAGCTCACAGAGCATTGTCTAGACTGGATACAATTCTATCACTTCTCAGCTGAGAGGAGGACGAGCTATGTACAATGTATCAGTCTGGAGTCCAGGATGTTTAGCTCACAGAGCATTGTCTAGACTGGATACAATTGTATCACTTCTCAGCTGAGAGCAGGACTAGCTATGTACAATGTATCAGTCTGGAGTCCAGGATGTTTAGCTCACAGTGCATTGTCTAGACTGGATACAATTGTATCACTTCTCAGCTGAGAGAAGGACGAGCTATGAACAATGTATCAGTCTGGAGTCCAGGGGGTTTAGCTCACAGAGCATTGTCTAGACTGGATACAATTGTATCACTTCTCAGCTGAGGGCAGGACTAGCTATGTACAATGTATCAGTCTGGAGTCCAGGATGTTTAGCTCACAGAGCATTGTCTAGACTGGATACAATTGTATCACTTCTCAGCTGAGAGAAGGACGAGCTATGTACAATGTATCAGTCTGGAGTCCAGGATGTTTAGCTCACAGAGCATTGTCTAGACTGGATACAATTGTATCACTTCTCAGCTGAGAGGAGGACGAGCTATGTACAATGTATCAGTCTGGAGTCCAGGATGTTTAGCTCACAGAGCATTGTCTAGACTGGATACAATTCTATCACTTCTCAGCTGAGAGCAGGACTAGCTATGTACAATGTATCAGTCTGGAGTCCAGGATGTTTAGCTCACAGAGCATTGTCTAGACTGGATATAATTGTATCACTTCTCAGCTGAGGGCAGGACTAGCTATGTACAATGTATCAGTCTGGAGTCCAGGATGTTTAGCTCACAGAGCATTGTCTAGACTGGATATAATTGTATCACTTCTCAGCTGAGGGCAGGACTAGCTATGTACAATGTATTAGTCTGGAGTTTTGGCTGATCAGCAATGAGCAGCACTATATCAGTAGTTACAGTCTATGGCTCATTGTGTAGATCTTTAACCATAAATCACAGGTTACATGTAATGTGAAGGTTCTAGGGATTTCTGGTCTGTGTTGTCTCGAGAACCTGAATCTACCAGAGCGGATAATAAAATCAGAATTGCAGCTGTTGGTTCAGAGATGGTGCAGACCTCACCGAGTCCTGTCCAGAACACGTCTGGAGAACATCAGCCCCAAACAGACATTCAGCACAATCCAACACCGTCCGTGTGCCCGGAAGACTTCAGGGCCTGATACACATGTATCTGATAGATGATCACAATGTTCTGTGTAACAATAATAATCTGTCATTACCATGTATCAATCTTCAT
Source organism: Hyla sarda (assembly GCF_029499605.1). Classification (NCBI taxonomy): domain Eukaryota; kingdom Metazoa; phylum Chordata; class Amphibia; order Anura; family Hylidae; genus Hyla; species Hyla sarda. Next base: position 303,437,221 of record NC_079194.1, on the reverse strand, counting down.
CTTCTCTGCAAGGGCGAACATCAGTGTTTCCCAACCAGGGGGAATTAAGCTGTTGAAAAACTGCAACTCCTAGCATGCCCGGACAGCCAACGGCTGTCCGGGCATGCTGAGTGTTGTAGTTTTGCAACAGCTGGAGACACCCTGGTTGGGAAACACTGATCTATGTGTAGAATGGCCTCCCTACTCTCTGTTGACTCTGGATGTCAGGGGAGAGATGGGTCGGGCAAGTGTCCCTCTGCAGAAAATGTACAAGTTTTATAGGGAAATGTGGATGGAGTGCATGCTGGGAGTTGTAGTTTTGCAACTGCTGTAGGCACACTGGTTCAGAATCACTGATCTATGTGTACGATGGCCTCTGGACTCTTTGTTGACTCTGGATGTCAGAGGAGAGAAGGGTCGGGCAAGTGTCCCTCTGCAGAATACATGTACAAGTTTATAGGGGGATGGGGAGTACATGCTGGGAGTTGTAGTTTTGCAACAGCTGGAGGCACTCTGGTTGGGAATCACTGACCTATGTGTATGATGGCCTCTGGACTCTCTGACTCTGGATGTCGGAGGAGAGAAAGGTCGGGCAAGTGTCCCCCTGCAGAATACATGTGCTAGTGTATGCGGGGATGAGGAGTGCATGCTGGGAATTGTAGTTTTGCAACAGTTGGAGGCACCCTGATTAGGAAAAAGCCAAATAGGTGTAATTTCACCCCATGTCACAGTCCTCGTAGTGATCTCGATCTGCTCGCTGCCCCGTATGACCCCGTATCTGTGTATCAGCGCAGGAAGCGCTAGAACTGATACACAGGGATGAAGACACAACCTCTGCTCGGAGAATAAATGTCCCCCCTGCGCATCCCGCAGCCACAACATGGAAATTCTCTGCACCTCCAGGACACAATGTTCTCTGCGGGTCGGGAGCTTATTTATAAAGCCTTGGAATAACAGCGCTGGATATTACACGGACGCTCGGCGTGACGCCTAGTGTGTACAGGGCAGAGGAGACGCCCGCAGATATTGTCTCTGTATCTCGTGGTGTACACTGCTTCATTTCCTGTTCACTGGTTACTGAGTGTCCTGCAGGCACCGCAACGTGTATATAGGAGGGGGGTATACATGAGACGGAAGAAGATAGATAGATATATATGTGAGAGAGAGATAGATATGTGATAGATATGAGATGAGATAGATATGTGATAGATAGATATGAGATAGATAGATCGATAGATAGATCCATAGATAGATAGATATGAGATAGATATGGGATAGATAGATATGAGATAGATAGATAGATATGAGATAGATAGATCGATAGATAGATATGAGATAGATAGATCGATAGATAGATAGATAGATAGATATGAGATAGATATGAGATAGATATGAGAAAGATAGATATGTGATAGATATGAGATGAGATAGATATGTGATAGATAGATATGAGATAGATAGATCGATAGATAGATCCATAGATAGATAGATATGAGATAGATAGATCGATAGATATGAGATAGATATGGGATAGATAGATATGAGATAGATAGATCGATAGATAGATATGAGATAGATAGATAGATAGATAGATATGAGATAGATAGATAGATATGAGATAGATATTAGATAGATAGATAGATAGATAGATATGAGATAGATATGAGATAGATATTAGATAGATGGATATGAGATAGATAGATAGATATGAGATAAGATAGATAGATAGATATGAGATAGATACATATGAGATAGATAGATAGATATGAGATAGATAGATAGATAGATAGATATGAGATAGATATGAGATATGAGATAAATAGATATGAGATAGATAGATAGATATGAGATAGATAGATATGAGATAAATAGATATGAGATAGATACATGTGAGATAGATAGATATGAGATAGTTATTAGATAGATAGATAGATAGATAGATAGATAGATAGAGATAAGATCAGCTGTAAGATCAGTTGATCAGTGTTTTCCCCAGGATTGGTCTCATAGTTTTCAGGTAGCGCCCCTAGGGTTATGACTGCTGCGTCCTCCTGCCATATTAGTAAGGTTCTTCTCTTGTGTCTATAAATGTTCAGAAAGTAAAATGAAATAAAGAAGGAAGCCGTTGTGTTTCCCCCAAGTAAATCTTCTGATATCTTTCCTTCTGTCTTGGGGAACCATGAGAGCTGAGGGAGGAGAACAGAAGTTTGCGGCGGCCATGTCCTGTTTTCGCAAGGAGTGTCTAGTTGTGGTTTGGAACGCCGGGCGGTGGAGGCGGCTCCCAAATAAGTGAACTTTGTTTCTTTATTTTTGGTCTTTTTCGTCTTCGCCAGATGTTCTTCCAAAACCAGTTCTGTTTCCCCACATCACAGCGTTGGCTTTAATGGAGCCCATAATAGAGCAGGTGCTATAGTGACTCCATCCAGCCCTACAGGACCACCATTACAGCCGCCGGCGGGGGTCACACAGGAACAAATACTGGAAAGAATTCAGAGAGAAGAACTTTGATTCAGATTTCTTTTTTTTGTCTTATTGTAGCAGGAAATGTTCTGTTGTGTTTTCTTGAGGAGGATGAGGCCCGAGGTGTTAGCGCTAGTGGAGGAGACTTTGTTGTCCTTCCTGCAGTTAAAGGGGCACTCCACTGGCCAGCGTTCGGAATATTTAGTTCCAAACGCTGTGTTTGTGCTGCCCTGGTCGGCCATGCCCTCTCATGCTGTCGGGCCACGCCCCCTCAATTCAAGTCTATGAGAGGGGGCATGGCCTGAAGTCATGAGGGGGCGTGACCGACCCCTGCGGCGCAAACACAGTGTTTGGAACTAAATGTTCCGAACGCTGGCCAGTGGAGTGCCCCTTTAAACTCCTGGTTGGGCGTCTGACTTTGGTTGTTAGTATCCGCGAGGATGTAATAATCCAAAACCAAATATCTCTGCCGCTGTCTGGGACGTCTAATACCTCTGCCCTGTGGGGTGACCAGGATTTATCCTAATTTGGTTCCTCCCGGTGTTTTCGGCGCCTTCGCTCTGGAGATTACAGAGAATCTCATAAAGAATAGACAGGATTTATTGACTTTGGCTCAGGAGGGTTTTTGCTGCTCATTTTATTATTTTACGCGTAGGATTAAATGCTTTATTAGTAGTTAGTGGTAATATTCATTGTAAAGTGATTGTAAATTATTCATACTTGGTGTATATGTCTCTGTTCACACAATCATAAATGAAAACCACAACATAGTGCTGAATCTAACACACGATACACACGATACACACGATACACATCACCAGTGACCCCATTGACTTAGAATAAAATCTGTTAAAAATCTATCTATCTCATATTTATCTATCTGTCTATCTTATATCTATCTATCTCATATCTATCTATCTCTTATCTATCTATCTATCTCATATCTATCTATCTATCTCATATTTATCTATCTGTCTATCTTATATCTATCTATGTAATTTCTATCTATGTTATATTTATCTATCTATGTATCTACAAAACAAAATCTATGTTGTATTTATCTATTTATCTCATATCTATCTATCTATCTATCTAATATCTATCTATCTCATATTTATTTATCTATCTATGTATCTACAAAACAAAATCGATGTTGTATTTATCTATTCATCTCATATCTATCTATTTATCTCATATCTATCTATCTCATATCTATGTTCTATCTATCTCATCTATCTGTCTGTCTATCTATCTATCTCATATCTATCTGTCCGTCTATCTATCTCATAGCTATCTGGCTATCATGGATTTCTGGATACGGAGCTCTTAATCCCCTCCATAGACATAAAATTATGCTATAATATCTTGTCTGCTTGCAGCCACCACCAGGGGGAGCTCAGGAGCTTACTGCATACTTTATACACATTGAACTCAACAATAAGTCTGTATGCCATTGTTTCCCAACCAGTGGGCCTCCAGCTGTTGCAAAACTACAATTCCCAGCATGTCCGGACAGCCAAAGGCTGTCCGGGCATGCTGGGAGTTGTAGTTTGGCAACAGCTGGAAGCACTCTAGTTGGGGAACAATATGCGGTTACACCTGTACTTTCTTTGGGGCTGGCAGCACACAGTGTAATGTCCTCTCTTACATGTCCATCATTGTATTATCGGTGTTGTCCTAGAGTGGTCTTTGTCTTCACTCACACGTGACTTTCCTCTTTGCAGGTTTTACAGACGAGACGAGATCGAGACATTTCCCACCCTATGTAGTGTACTATAGACCCGACTGCTGACAACCTGAATTATGGGGGAGAATGATGACGACAAACAGGGCCAAGCCGGACAGCTCTTCGAGAACTTTATCCAGGCCACTACATGTAAGGGGACCCTGCAGGCCTTCAACATCCTGACCCGCCAGCTGGACCTCGACCCCAAGGACTATCGGCACTTCTATAGTAAGCTGAAGACCAAGGTGACCAGCTGGAAAGCCAAAGCCTTATGGAACAAACTGGATAAACGGTACAGCCAGAAGGAGTACCAGAAGGGGAAGGCCTGTGTGGGGACCAAGGTAAGCGCTCAACAGAAGTAACAATACTTGTACTCACCAATACCAATTACCGATACTTTTTAATGTCATGTGACAGAAGTCCCCAGTAGGTCCTCCCCCCCCCCCACCGTTAGGTAGGGAATCCCCCTATTAGGTAGAAGCCCCTAGTAGTTAGGTAGCGAATCCCCCCTGTTAGGTTGAAGCCAGAGTACGTAAGTAATCCCCTCCTCTACTAGGTAGACGCACCCAGTAATTAGGTACGGGATCTGCCCTATTAGGTAGAGGCCCCCAGTATAGCTAGTTAGGGAATCTCCCCCTATTTAGTAGAAGTCCCCAGTAGGTATGTAGGAAATCCCCCCCCCCTATTAGGTAGAAACACCTAGTAGTTAGGTAGGGAAGCCCCCCCCTATTAGGTAGAAGGCCCCAGTAGGTAGGTAGGGAATACCTCCTTTTTGGTAGAAGCCCCTTGTAGTTTGGTAGGGAATCCCCCCTATTAGGTGGAAGCCGCCAGTAGGTAGGTAATCCCCCTATTAGGTAGAAGCCCCTAGTAGTTAGGTAGCGAATCCCCCCTGTTAGGTTGAAGCCAGAGTAGGTAAGTAATCCCCTCCTCTACTAGGTAGACGCACCCAGTATTTAGGTACGGGATCGGCCCTATTAGGTAGAGGCCCCCAGTATAGATAGTTAGGGAATCTCCCCCTATTTAGTAGAAGTCCCCAGTAGGTATGTAGGAAATCCCCCCCCCCCCCCCCTATTAGGTAGAAACACCTAGTAGTTAGGTAGGGAAGCCCCCCCCCCCCCTATTAGGTAGAAGGCCCCAGTAGGTAGGTAGGGAATACCTCCTTTTTTGTAGAAGCCCCTTGTAGTTTGGTAGGGAATCCCCCCTATTAGGTGGAAGCCGCCAGTAGGTAGGTAATCCCCCTATTAGGTAGAAGCCCCCAGTAGTTATTCAGGGAATCCGCCCCTATTAGTTAGAAGCCCCCAGTATTTAGGTAGGTAGGGAATCCCCCCTATAAGGTAAATGTCCCAGTAGGTAGGTAGGGAATCCCCCCCTATAAGGTAGATGTCCCAGTAGGTAGGTAGGGAATCCCTCCTATAAGGTAGAAGCCCCCAGTAGGTAGGTAAAGAATCCTTCTCTATTAGGTAGAAGCCCTCAGTAGGTAGGTAGAGAATCCTTCCCTATTAGGTAGAAGCCCTCAGTAGGTAGGAAGTGCCCTTCTTCTTTAAGGTAGAAGCCTCTGTAAAATAGGCAACTAGGAAATCCCCCATATTAGGTTGAAGCTCTCAATAAGTAGGTAGGGAATCCCCCTATTAGATAGAAGCCCCCAGTAGGTAGGTAGGGAATCCTTACCTTTTAAGTAGAAGTCCCCAGTAGTTATGTAGTCTAGTAAGTAGGGAATCTCCTATTAGGTAGATTATTTTCTTTTTGGAAAAACTACTTAATGGGGGTAGTTTTCCACAAAAAATCCCAAAAGAAAATAATAAAAATCCCACTTACCTTTTCTTCGCTCTGGCATCCTTTGCTCTGTTAGTGGTGAAGGACCTTCTCCTGCACCCCACGCCAGATCCTGCACCTCTCTGGATAATGGAGCGAACGACAAAGAGACCAGGGAAGGTGAGAGGGATCGGGATGGGTAAATGTACTCGTGCAGATTATTAACCCCGCTAGTGCTATAGCGATATCCCCAGTATTGTCCGTAACAATGTGTCAGATCTTTCATTCCGCGTGTGCTGCCACTATGTATCACTGGAGCCAGTTTGGGTCTCAGCTCAGAGGGCGCTGCCAGATACACTCACTCTTATTCCTGCTGGAGATCCTGCTCATCTTCTTGTGGATTAAACACTTGTTTGCTTCCTCGGCCGCTCAGTATAGAACAGGTGGACACTTGGGGTGAAGGGGACGTAATAGCAGGATTACAATCTTCCTCTTCGGTCTTTGTCAGTAATTGAAAGCGCGCCAGGCTGAACTGTAGTGGAATTGCCTGTAAAAAAAAAAAAAGGGACCCCTGCATTATTTTTGGGAATCTGCATTTTAGATTTCCGCTTGCTGTCAGTGAATGAAGACATTCTTATTGGCTATGATCTGGGGTTCGTTGTATCCAGTCCTGACAGTCATCTAGTACAGTGTGTTCCCGACCAGTGTGCCTCCAGCTATTGCAAAACTACAACTCCCAGCATGCCCGGACAGCCAACGGCTGTCCGGGCATGCTGGGAGTTGTAGTTTTGCAACAGCTGGAGGCACACTGGTCAGGAAACATTCATTTATTGTATGCACTCTTCATTAAATGAGAGCATGCTGGTAGTTGTAGTTTTGCAACAGCGGGAGGCACACTGGTCAGAAAACATTAATTTAATGTATGCACTCATCATTAAATGAGAGCATGCTGGTAGTTGTAGTTTTGCAACAGCTGGAGGCACACTGGTCAAAAAAACATTCATTTAATGTATGCACTCATCATTAAATGAGAGCATGCTGGGAGTTGTAGTTTTGCATTATCTGGAGGCACACTGGTCAGAAAACATTCATTTAATGTATGCACTCATCATTAAATGAGTGTATGCTGGGAGTTGTAGTTTTGCAACAGCGGGAGGCACAATGGTCAGGAAACATTCATTTAATGTATGCACTCATCATTAAATGAAAGCATGCTGGGAGTTGTAGTTTTGCAACAGATGGAGGCACAATGGTCAGGAAACATTCATTTAATGTATGCACTCATCATTAAATGAGTGTATGCTGGGAGTTGTAGTTTTGCAACAGATGGAGGCACTCTTATTGGGAAACACTGTTTTAATTTATGCACTCATTATTAGAATTATGTAAACATAGAGCCTTGTTGATATAAACATGGGAAACAATGTATCCGTCCCAACATTCAGTTCTCAGCTGCAGAGTTGTAGGGTTCATCTACTGCTTTTTCTTCTTTGCAATGCAGTACTTTGCAACCTGTGGTTCTCCAGTTGTTGCAAAACTACAACTCCCAGCATGCCTGAACATCCAACGGCTTCCTAGGCATGCTGGGAGTTGTAGTTTTCCAACAGCTGGGGAAACGCAGGCTGGAAGCCATTGGAGTAGGCAGTGTCTTCAGCCTTGTCCGTTGGCTGTCCAGGCATGCTGGAAGTTGTCATTCTGCAACAGCTGGGGGTCCACAGTTTGGAGGCCACTGTGATTAAACATACAGTGGTCCCTCAACATACGATGGTAATCCGTTCCAAATGGACGATCGTTTGTTGAAACCATCGCATGTTGAGGGATCCGTGCAATGTAAAGTATAGGACAGTGGTCTACAACCTGCGGACCTCCAGATGTTGCAAAACTACAAAACCCAGCATGCCCGGACAGCCAACGGCTGGGGGTTGTCGATTTGCAACAACTGGAGGCACACTGGTTGGGAAATACTGATCTATGTTAATGATAGCCTTTTTGACTCTCTGTCGACTCTGGATGTCAGAAGAGAGAAGGGTCGGGCAAGTTTCCCCCCTCAGAATACATGTACTAGTGTACTCAGGAATGGTGATTGCATGCTGGGAGTTGTAGTTTTGCAACAGCTTGAGGCACCCTGATTGGGAAACACTGATCTGTGTGTACTATGGCCTCTTGACTCTCTGTCGACTCTGAATGTCAGAGGAGAGAAAGGTCGGGCAAGTGTCCTCCTGCAGAATACATGTACGAGTGTATGCTGTCTGGGCATATTGGGAGTTAAACAACAACAAAGACGTAGTCTCAAATGGCAGGAGGTGCTCAACCCCAAATGCGGTTGTGCATATATACTGGGGGAGCAGATCCTGCCCTTGTGGTCTGTTGCTAAGGGTGATCCCCAGCATATTGGGAGTTGTAGTTTACAACAGCTGGAGGCATACTGATTGAGAAACACTGATCTATGTGTATGATGGCCTTTCGACTCCCTGTTGAGAAGAGAAGAGTCGGGCAAGTGTCCCCTGCAGAATACATGTGCTGGCGTAAGTGGGGATGGGGAGTGCATGTTGGGAGTTGTAGTTTTGCGACAGTTGGAGGCTCACTGATTGAGAAACACGGATCTATGTGTACGATGGCCTCTCGACTCTCTGTTGACTCTGGATGTCAGAGGAGAGAAACGTCGGGCAAGTATCCCTCTGCAGAATACATGTGCTAGTGTATACAGTGATGGGGAATGGATTCTGGGGGTTGTAGCTTTGCAACAGCTGGAGGCACCCTGGCATATACTAGAACTATACACCCTCCTAAAACAGACCAAGCATCCATCACTCTTTACATTATTGTCTCCACTTCCTTTTAAGTCTAAAGTACAGAAGATGTTGGTCAATAACTATCTCCATCCCGCAGATTCCGAGAGTATTTGTAACTTTCTCATTAATGTTCTATTTATTTTGCTCCAATGATGAACATGCATCTCACGGGGGTGAGTCACCGGCCAGGCCTGCGTTCTCTATCATGGGGGGGGGGGGGGGGGGGTATGTACTCCTTGGACCTGTACCCGCCTGCCTTGGATGGGGCATCACATCTTACCAAAACGAATCACCTCTGAGTCACTTTGTCAAGTGGAGTGAAGAGTTTACTCCGAGGAGCTTTGTGTGTTCTCTAAAGAACATTCTTCAACCTCAACGTAATCCCCATAAGATAAACTTCCTCTCACTGGAGACGAGCGGCTGTCAGAGAAGAAAGGGAGAAGCGTTTAAGATGGATCGGCCTCGAGTGCGACTGTGAAGGATGGATGGACAAGGTGGAGATCAGGAGGCGGAGAGGGAGTCGTGTCATCTGTCTTATTCACACCCTGCAGAACCTTTACCTCGTCACTTCCCAAGAGCGCCCCACACTTCTTCATCATATGGCTCCAACAAAGACTCACCCCATAAGTACCAGCCAGAGCCCTTATTAGTTAGGATCTGGGCAAATGTCCTCACAAATGCCAACAATGGAATCCAATTAAGAAATAGTCTCCCAGGTGGAGCTTTGCCCTTCCCCTGCCCCTCATCACAACCTGTTTTATATCTCTGGCCAATCACCTGAGCCCATAGGGTCCCCATACTAAGAACTAGGCAGGTCTAGATAGTAAGAACTAGGCAGGTCTCCATAGTAAGAACTAGGCAGCTCCCCATCATGGTGTTTGGTTCTACCCAGGACAGAAGAGCTGGGAAAGGCTCCATTATTTGCATAACCCTAGGGCCAGTTCCCGACCCCCTTGTTTGCTAACATTGTGATTCCTCTGGGGAAGGAAGTCAGTTGGGAGGATGGCTCCATCCTGTCCTCTATCTAGTGACCCCATATTCGCTCTCTATGGATTAAACTCCCTTTTCTGACCCTATTGTCCCACCATCCAACTCTTGTATCGAGTAACCATTATGTGCATCTCCAACAAGCCATTTAATATACGGCACTTGTGTTAGAAGTAAAAAAATTCCAGATATATAGATTATTAATATAGTGTTATCACGTGTTGTACTGGCTTCAGCATTTTTTTTGCATGATTCACCCTCGATAGGAAGTTGTATAGTCCTCTCATTGTCAGTGTGGTGTTGTCTCAGAAGCTCTTCCATCTCTCCCAGCTTCTCCCATCATCCTCTGCTCTCTCATAAGGCGTGGTTAAATCCTGTCTCTGAGCTCTAGCCCCACCCTCTGAGTGATGTCATCACCTCTGACCAGCCCCTACAGCTACATCACCATCCCCCTGTTATATACACATATACATATATATCTTTATTGAACCATTTAGTGAAGAATGAGGTTTGGATACAGCATACTGCTTTGTGCTAAGCAGACAGAGAATAAATGCAGCAGCTGCTGCAACCTCACTATGCGATAGTCTGCTGTGAAATTAGATGTTGGGCAGCAGGTCGGGGCAATGAACTAGCTTGAGCGCTGTGGGAGGGGAGTAGGCCAGACGGGAGGTCTTTGGTGAAGAGCGGAGGGAAAGCAATGCATTCTGGGGATTGTAGTACTGAGCCACTGCTCAACCAGGAAATACAGGACTAAGACCCCCAAAACAAATACATTTTCAGTGATTTCAGAACTGGGACAGACAGATAAGTAATACTATATGCTTCTGCAGCATTTTTTTCTCCTGATGTTGGAGTTCCCCTTTAATAAATCTTATTATATGTCCAACATATAACAAAGAAACAGGTAGTAGGTACATAAAAGAAGTGACGCGTTTCGGACCTATGCATAAAGTCCTCTTGTATTGGGTAACCATTATGCCTCTTATGGTTCTTCTCACAGCCCCCTCCCTGCCCCCAGATAGATCCAGGCCCTACAATTCCCATATATTTGTAATTAAATAGGTTCTAATGGGGTGCGTGGGGGCGACCATCCCGATCCCATGACTGGAGCTCTTGTGTTTCTTGGAGACAGAACAAACTTCTGGAATTAATATTTCATGAGAGAAACAAACGTTTCAGTGAAATCTCCCGGCAGATCTGAGAACGCCTCGAGCTAATTCCCTCAGATGTCGACAAGGACACGAGCCGCCGGTCCGGGCCCAGAATAACTCGCCGCTCCCCCGCTCCCATTGACATTCATAGGGGCCGAAGCAGAACAATACAAATATTGTCGACTTTCCTCCGGCTTCCTCAAAGGATCGGATTGACTGGATCGAAAAAATATTATCATGCGTTTCGTTCGGTGCGAGCTCCGGGGGAACAAAGAGGCTCCTGTCACGTAATACCCGATGTCAGCGCAAAATAATCGCATCTGATACATAGACTTATTACAGTCAGGGGTAGTATTCTACTAGAAATATACTATATACCATATGGTCGAGAGGCCACCTTACACCTAGATCACCTGTTTCCCAACTAGCGTGCCTCCAGCTGTTTCAACTAAAACTTCCAGCATGCATTCCCCATCCCCATGTACACTAGCACATGTATTCTGCAGGGGGGCACTTGCCCGACCCTTCTCCCCTCTGACATCCAGAGTCAACAGAGTCGAGAGGCCATTGTACACATAGATCAGTGTTTTTTTCCCAGCCAGTGTACCTCCAGGGGTGCAAAACTACAACTTCCAGCATGCACGGACAGCTGTTGGCTTTGTACAGGAGCCCCATAGCTTCTTCCTAGGACCTTATTGGGCATCCAGCCAGGCCTAGGACAAAATCAAACTGCAGATTCTAAAGTAGTCTTTCCCAACCAGTGTGCCCCAGCTGTTGCGGAACTACAACTCCCAGCATACCCGGACAGCCAACGGCTGTCCGGGTATGCTGGGGGTTGTAGTTTTGCAACAGCTTGAAGCACCCTGGTTGATATCGCTGGTAAATTGTCTGTCAGAGGCATCAGATTAGCATATACTGCCCTGTGCGGTTCCTTTATTTGCTGTCAGGGTGACATGGAAGTTGTAGTTTTGCAACAGCAGGAGAGCCATAGGTTGTGGAACACCGTCCTATACTGTTTTGCCCTATTTGGGGTTCATCAGTGCGGAGCAGAAGTTACCATTCCACCAGGGAAGCCTGATCGTAAATATCACCATATGGTGCTTACATACCAGTCATATACAAAATCCATTGTGCAAAGGGTCTCTTTTGGCTGTCCAGGCATGCCCATACCATGCAGAAAATTATTAGGGTTTATCAGTGCAGGGCAGAGGTTACTATTCTACCAGGGAAGCCTAATCACACAATTCAAGGAATTATTGGGGTTCATCAGTGCAGAGCAGAGGTTACTATTCCACCAGGGAAGCCTGATCATACAATGCTAGAAAGGATTGGGGTTAATCAGTGCAGAGCAGAGGTTACTATTCCACCAGGGAAGTCTAATCACATAATTCAGGGAATTATTGGGGTTCATCAGTGCAGAGCAGAGGTTATTATTCTACCAGGGAGGCCTGATCATACAATGCTAGAAAGGATTGGGGTTAATCAGTGCAGAGCAGAGGTTACTGTTCCACCAGGGAAGCCTGATCATACACTGCTAGGAAGGATTGGGGTTTACCAATGCAGAGCAGAGGTTACTGTTCCACCAGGGAAGCCTGATCATACAATTCTGGGAATTATTGGGGTTCATCAGTGCAGAGCAGAGGTTGTTATTCCACCAGGGAGGCCTGATCATACAATGCTAGAAAGGATTGGGGTTTATTGGTGCAGAGCAGTAGTTAATATTTCACCAGGGAAGCCCGATCATGTTGGAAATTATTGGGGTTCATCAGAGCAGAGGTTACTATTACACTAAAGGAGCCTGATCATACAATGCTGGGCATTATTGGGGTTCATTAGTGCCGAGAAGTAGTTGCTTTCCCACCAGGGAAGCCTGATCATACAATGCTGGAAAGGATTGGGGTTCATCAGTGCAGAGCAGAGGTTACTATTCCACCAGGAAAGCCTGATCATACAATCCTGGAAAGGATTGAGGTCCATAGGTGCAGAGTAGAGGTTACTGTTCCACCAGGGAAGCCTGATCATACAATGCTGGAAAGGATTGGGGTCCATTGGTGCAGAGCAGAGGTTACTGTTCCACCATGGAAGCCTGATCATACAATGCTAGAAAGGATTGGGGTTAATCAGTGCAGAGCAGAGGTTACTATTCCACCAGGAAAGCCTGATCATACAATCCTGGAAAGGATTGAGGTCCATAGGTGCAGAGTAGAGGTTACTGTTCCACCATGGAAGCCTGATCATACAATGCTGGAAAGGATTGGGGTCCATTGGTGCAGAGCAGAGGTTACTATTCCACCAGGGAAGCTTGATCATACAATGCTAGAAAGGATTGGGGTTAATCAGTGCAGAGCAGAGGTTACTATTCCACCAGGAAAGCCTGATCATACAATGCTGGAAAGGATTGGGGTCCATTGGTGCAGAGCAGAAGTTACTATTCCACCAGGGACACCTGATCATACAATTCTGGAAAGGATTGGGTTAAATTGGTGCAGAGCAGAGGTTACTGTTCCACCAGGAAAGCCTGATCATACAATGCTGGAAAGGATTGGGTTAAATTGGTGCAGAGCAGAGGTTACTGTTCCACCAGGGAAGCCTGATCATACAATGCTGGAAAGGATTGGGTTCCATTGGTGCAGAGCAGAGGTTACTATTCCACCAGGGACACCTGATCATACAATGCAGAGAATTATTTGGGGTTCATCAGTTCAGAGCAGAGGTTACTATTCTACCAGAGACGCCTGATCATACAATGCTGGGAATTATTAAAGAGCCAGACCACCTATTGTGAAAATGTTTCACACTATGAGCCACAAGGTCAGCCACACTCCTTCTTGACCTATGGAGACTTTTTTGTGGGGTCCTCACCTCCACCAAATAGATGGTAGTGGAGGGGGAGTATAAAAGCCTTGTAGGATTGGGGAGCTTTCTTCATGGATTTCTTATGTAAACAGGAATGATATTGTGTTCTCATTGGGTGGGGTCCTCGTGCACTGAGCGCCAGTTCTCATGGTGTCAGGCGAGGATGTAGGTTACTAAGCTCCGGCTCCTCTGTTCTCATTCTATGTAATCTAATTAAGATGTATTTTATTACACGTGGGGAGTTATCATCCATACTTTCCCAGGTTCACTTATTTTACACCGATGCATTTATGTTTTTGGAATGAAGATTGATGTTTAGCCTAGGGAGAAGTGATGTCAGGCGGAGACCACACAGAATACCGCCAGACTGTACAGGAGCACCGCAGAGTCAACGCTGGTTGCTGGGGATTTAGGCAGCTGCTGGTCATTTGTTGTTGAATTATTCAGAAGCTTTATATTTCATTCTCAGGGAACAGGAGCCAATATCTCTGCTGTCTGTGGCACCGGGTGCAGAGTGTCAGGGACCGAAACGCGTCATAGAACAGGAACTCTAATCAGAAGAAGCTGATGTTATCTTAGGGTGAGATGCCAGACATCTTTTAGAATATTATACGTTCCACAGGAGGCAGTGTTATAGCCTATAGTTGTATAGGGGTATAGTATTCTTGTGTATAGGAGCAGTATTATAGTAGTTATATTCTTGTATATAGGAGCAGTATTATAGTAGTTATATTCTTGTATATAGGAGGCAGTATTATAGTAGTTATATTCTTGTATATAGGAGGAGTATTATAGTAGTTATATTCTTGTATATAGGAGCAGTATTATAGTAGTTATATTATTGTATATAGGAGCAGTATTATAGTAATTATATTCTTGTATATAGGAGCAGTATTATAGTAGTTATATTCTTGTATATAGGAGGCAGTATTATAGTAGTTCTTGTATATAGGAGGAGTATTATAGTAGTTCTTGTATATAGGAGCAGTATTATAGTAGTTATATTCTTGTATATAGGGGCAGTATTATAGTAGTTATATTCTTGTATATAGGAGCAGTATTATAGTAGTTATATTCTTGTAAATAGGAGCAGTATTATAGTAGTTATATTCTTGTATATAGGAGCAGTATTATAGTAGTTATATTCTTGTATATAGGAGCAGTATTATAGTAGTTATATTCTTGTATATAGGGGCAGTATTATAGTAGTTATATTCTTGTATATAGGGGCAGTATTATAGTAGTTATATTCTTGTATATAGGGGCAGTATTGTAGTAGTTATATTCTTGTATATAGGAGCAGTATTATAGTAGTTATATTCTTGTATATAGGGGCAGTATTATAGTAGTTATATTCTTGTATATAGGAGCAGTATTATAGTAGATATATTCTTGTATATAGGAGCAGTATTATAGTAGTTATATTCTTGTATATAGGGGCAGTATTATTTATATTTTATAGACTTCCTATCTCTCAGTCTTCTCAGATTGAAGACTCTTCTCTGAGTTATTGGGGTCACTGCTGACCCACAGACCAGGAATAACCTTTTTAAGGAATATACCTTTATATAGTTACAGCCACACTGGTCTTAAAAAAGAATCTGCTGAGCCTGTGCGCTGCGTGCGGAGATGGTGGCCGGGTGATATGGTTACAGCGGGTGAGGGATAGATGTGTTATACAGTGATCCCAGGTCTCGTCTTACACCCTATAGAGCCGATCCATCATTAGTATACGGTAAGCACGACATGGCAGTATTGGTCATGCAACACCGAGACCACAAGATCACATTACCACATGGCCAATCATTATTGTAATTGTGGTGCCATAATTACACATGAGGTCATGATATCAGGACAGATCAGCTGCAGAATCTAAGACCCACTCCTGGGTTTGAATACTCACCAAATCCTGCTGTGTGAACAGGGCCTGAGATAAGATGCCGCCCTGCTCTGGTCTCTGCACTCACTATAGGCCATATATATAGGGCTGTTGGGTCGTGTTCACACATTATTGTCAGGTCATGTTTTTAAGAAGTTTGACCGTAACGTGTGAGCAAATCCTTGGGGTGGCAATGGCTGCATCTCCTGGTACTGTGGAGTCTAGGGTGACAAGATACTGGGATTATATGGTACTTGTGCTGGTTCTGTATTTTACAGAACTGACATTATATGATTTCTTGCACTGTATTAAAGGGGTACTCCGGTGGAAATATATATATATATATATATATATATATATATATATATATAATTATTTTTATTTATTTATTTTTATTTTTTTAAATCATCTGGTGGCAGAAAGTTAAACAGATTTGTAAATTACTTCTATTAAAAAATCTTAATCCTTCCAGTACTTATTAGCTGCTGAATACTACAGAGGAAATGATTTTCATTTTGGAACACAGTGCTCTCTGCTGAATCACGAGCACAGTGCTCTCTGCTGACATTTCTGTCCATTTTAGGAACTGTCCAGAGTAGGAGAAAATCCCCATAGAAAACATATGCTGCTCTGGACAGTTCCTAAAATGGACAGAGATGTCAGCAGAGAGCACTGTGCTCGTGATGTCAGCAGGGAGCTCTGTGTTCCAAAAAGAAAATAATTTCCTCTGTAGTATTCAGCAGCTAATAAGTACTGGAAGGATTAAGATTTTTTTTATAGCAGTAATTTACAAATCTGTTTAACTTTCTGGCACTAGTTTATAAAAAAAAAAAAAAAAAAAAGTTTTCCACCGGAGTACCCCTTTAAGGAATTTAAAATAAAAGTACCATATAATACCAGGACCATTCAATGCCAGGACTGTACAATACCAAGGCCATATAATCTTAATACCACATACTACAAAGGCCATGCAATAGTAGGATCATATAATACCAGGGCCGTATAATACAAGGAGTGCTTAATCCTAGGGCCATATAATTATAATAGGACCATAAAGTACAAGGGTCATATGAATCCAGGACCATGTGATACAAGAGCAATACAATAGGACCATATAAATCAGTGCATATTATACAAGGACCATAAACTTAAAGGGGTACTCCATTGGGAAAAAATTTTTTTTTTAAATCAACTGGTGCCAGAAAGTTAAACAGGTTTGTAAATTACTTCTATTAAAAAATCGTAATCCTTCCAGTACTTATCAGCTGCTGTTGTGATCCACAGGAAGTTCTTTTCTTTTTGAATTTCCTTTCTGCCTAACCACAGTGCTCTCTGCTGACACCTCTGTCCATTTTAGGAAATGTCCAGAGCAGGATATGTTTGCTATGAGGATTTGCTCCTACTCTGGACAGTTCCTAAAATGAACAGAGGTGTCAGCAGAGAGCACTGTGGTCAGGCAGAAAGAACTTCCTTTGGATCATACAGCAGCTGATAATTACTGGAAGGATTAAGAATTTTTAATAGAAGTAATTTACAAATGTGTTTAACTTTCTGGCACCAGTTGATTTAAAAAAAAAAATGGTTTCCAGTGGAGGACCCCTTTAAAAGGGTACTCCACTGCCCCAGCCTCCGGAACGTCACGGCCATGCCCCTCGTGACGTCACACCCCCTCAATGCAAGTCTATGGGAGGGGGCGTGACATCCGTCACGCCCCCTCCCATAGACTTGAATTGAGGGGGTGTGGTGTGACGTCACGACGCCCCCCAGCCCCCAGAATTCGGAACTAAATGTTCCGGGCACTGGGGCAGTACGGTCCTAGAATGACATGGTTTTAATATTGTATGATTTTGTTATTGTGCGGTCCTTGTACATGGTCTGATAGCATATGGTCCTGGTATTATATGGTCCTCTTATTGTATGTTCCTAGTATTTTATGGTCTTTGTATTGTATAGCATAGTATTATATGGTCCTTTTAGTATATAATCTTTGTTGTGTAGTCCTTGTATAGTACAAGAATGATATGGTCAGTGTATAACATAGCCTGATAGTATATGACACTAGTATTTTATGGTCCTTATATTGTATAGTCCTTGTATTATATAGTCCTTATATTGTATAGTCCTTGTATTATATAGTCCTTATTTTGTATAGTCCTTGTATTTTATGGTCCTTATATTGTGTAGTCCCTGTATTATACAGTCTTTATATTGTATAGTCCTTGTATTATATAGTCCTTATATTGTATAGTCCTTGTATTATATGGTCCTTATATTGTATAGTCCCTGTATTATATAGTACTTATATTGTATAGTCCTTGTATTATATGGTCCTTATATTGTATAGTCCTTGTATTTTATGGTCCTTATATTGGATAGTCCGATTATTATTTCAGTCCTTATATTGGATAGTCCCTGTATTATATAGTCCTTATATTGTATAGTCCTTGTATTATACGGTCCTTATATTGTATAGTCCCTGTATTATATAGTACTTATATTGTATAGTCCTTATATTATACGGTCCTTATATTATATGGTCCTTATATTATACGGTCCTTATATTGTATAGTCCTTGTATTATATGGTCCTTATATTGTAAAGTCCCTGTATTGTATGTTCCTGCTGTGATATGGTCCTTCTCTTATATGGTCCTTATATTGTAAAGTCCCTGTATTGTATGTTCCTTCTGTGATATGGTCCTTCTCTTATATGGTCCTTATATTGTATAGTCCCTGTATTGTATGTTCCTGCTGTGATAAGGTCCTTCTCTTATACGGTCCTTATAATATTGTAAAGTCCCTGTATTGTATGTTCCTGCTGTGATATGGTCCTTCTCTTATATGGTCCTTATATTGTAAAGTCCCTGTATTGTATGTTCCTTCTGTGATATGGTCCTTCTCTTATATGGTCCTTATATTGTATAGTCCCTGTATTGTATGTTCCTGCTGTGATATGGTCCTTCTCTTATACGGTCCTTATATTGTAAAGTCCCTGTATTGTATGTTCCTTCTGTGATATGGTCCTTCTCTTATATGGTCCTTATAATATTGTAAAGTCCCTGTATTGTATGTTCCTGCTGTGATATGGTCCTTCTCTTATATGGTCCTTATAATATTGTAAAGTTCCTGTATTGTATGTTCCTGCTGTGATATGGTCCTTCTCTTATATGGTCCTTATATTGTATAGTCCCTGTATTGTATGTTCCTGCTGTGATATGGTCCTTCTCTTATATGGTCCTTATATTGTAAAGTCCCTGTATTGCATGTTCCTGCTGTGATATGGTCCTTCTCTTATATGGTCCTTATATTGTAAAGTCCCTGTATTGCATGTTCCTGCT
Organism: Hyla sarda; assembly: GCF_029499605.1. Classification (NCBI taxonomy): domain Eukaryota; kingdom Metazoa; phylum Chordata; class Amphibia; order Anura; family Hylidae; genus Hyla; species Hyla sarda. The sequence continues at coordinate 303,418,299 of NC_079194.1, read as the reverse complement.
GTGATATGGTCCTTCTCTTATATGGTCCTTATATTGTAAAGTCCCTGTATTGCATGTTCCTGCTGTGATATGGTCCTTCTCTTATATGGTCCTGATATTATACTCTCTGATCCTATATGTTAGTCCCTGTATGGTCTCTGTTGTCGTTCCCTTTGTTTAGACATGGTGCTGCACTAACACTGAACCGTCTTACATCACTGACATTTTTGGCACTCGGAGTAACAAAGAAATGATTTTATTCGCTGCCAAATGTTTGGACTATAATGAGCGGCGGAGATGTCGGTGTTCACATGTGATCCGTCCTGTGTGAACACGGCTCCACACATATCTCACTCATCACCTCACCCCCCATTTCCATGGACATTGCCGGATAATCTCATAAGGGGACGGAGGGAGGAGATCCTGGGCAGATAGCTGAGGATTTGGAGCTGTGTGTCAGGACCTAAACAGCTGCTTATATGGTAATTCGGTAACACGGTGTTACAATCTGTACCATGCCCCATCTGTAGCAGTTCGGAGATAGTTACATATAGATATTCCATACAGTGTTACATATTTTCATGGTGCGGTAACATTGACACTTCCATGTGGAATGACACAGGAACTAAAGTACTCAGAGAACTGACTGTATTTATTCTTGTGATACAATGTTTCCCAAACAGTGTGCCTCCAGCTGTTGCAAAACTTCAACTCCCAGCACCCACTCCTCATTCCCACATACACTAGTACTTGTATTCTGCAGGAGGACACTTGCCTGACCCTTCTCTCCTCTGACATCCAGAGTCAACAGAGTCAAGAGGCCATTGTACACATAGAACAATGTTTTTCAACCAGAGTGCCTCCAGCTGTTGCAAAACTACAACTCCCAGCATGCACTCCCCATCCCTGTATACACTAGTACTTGTATTCTGCAGGAGGACACTTGCCTGACCCTTCTCTCCTCTGACATCCAGAGTTAACAGCGAGTCAAGAGGCCATCGTACACATAGATCAGTGTTTCCCAACCATAATGCTGTTGCAAAACTACAATTCCCAGCATGCACTCTCCATCCCAGCTTATTCTTGTACTTATATTATGCAGGGGGACACTTGCCCAACCCTTCTCTCCTCTGACATCCAGAGTCAACAGAGAGTCGAGAGGCCATCGTACACATAGAACAATGTTTTTCAACTAGAGTGCCTCCAGCTGTTGCAAAACTACAACTTTCAGCATGCACTCCCCTTCCTCGCATATACTTGTACATGTATTATGCAGTGGAACACTTGCACAACCCTTCTCTCCTCTGACATACAGAGTCTACAGAGAGTTGAAAGGCCATCGTACACATAGATCAGTGTTTTCCATCTCCCAGCATGCATTCTCTATCCCCGTATACTGCACATGTATTTTGCAGGGGGACACTTGAAAGCCCTTAAATAACATGGCTTTCATGTCTGCACCTGTATATAACCAGGATGTATATATACCGGCTTTGCCCAGGAGGACGGTGACAGCTCAGGACGTGTCTGTCGTCCTCGGCCGCGGTTACCGGTAACCTGGAAGTGGTTTATATTTCCCTTATGATAAGTCAGGATGTTGGCAGATTTTATTGTACAAAGTGCGGCCAGAGAACATCATAGACATCATGCAATTTCCTGCCAGTTGTGCCCGGGTTGACCCTCCCTACTGGCAGGTTGCCAGCTTTTCGCTCCTGCTTAGATGTGCCCAGTCTCTATAGTGGTGTTGGATTCTTATAGCTCCTATCCTGGGAAAGGATAAGGGGCATCAACGATCTGCACAAGCAGCGTCAGACTGAGCTACATTGGGCTCAATATCTAGAGCAGTAGCCGCCAAGCTGTGGACCTCCAGCTGTTGCAAAACCACAACTCCCAGCATGCACTCCCCATCCATGTATACACTAGTACATGTATTCTGCAGGGGGACACTTGTCCGACCCTTCTCTCCTCTGACATCCTGAGTCAACAGAGTCGAGAGGCCATCATACACATAGATCAGTGTTTACCAACCAGTGTGCCTCCAGCTGTTTCAAATCTACAATTCCCAGCATGCACTCTCCATCCTTACATACACTAGTACATTTATCCTGCCGGGGACACTTGCCCAACCCTTCTTTCCTCTTACATCAACACAGAGTTGAGAGGCCATGTACACATAGATCAGTGTTTTCCCAACGAATGTGCCTCCAGCTGTTGCAAAACCACAATTCCCAGCATGCCCGGACAGGCAATGGCTGTCCGCTTATGCTGGGAGTTGTAGTTTTGCACCAGATAAGGGTCCGTAGGTTAGCGACCACAGATCTATAGAGCATATGTGCATGTGAACCTATTTATGATCCTCCATGCTGATGGTTTTCTTTGCTATTTGGACCAAAAGGCCTGCACCCCACTATTGGGCACTGTAGCATTCAGTCCCACCAAGGTTATTGATGTAATTCCCTATAATAACCTGAAGTCTTTTATTCACGGGTTGGGGGGAGGTGAGCGGTTACATAAGACGGTGCGGGTGAAATGTTGCAGCATTAAAAAGAAACAAATGTATCCACTTGTAACTCATTGTCACAACTCCATTGAACGCTCCAGGAAAAGCTGATACATTGTGTAACACCGTAAAAAGGGTCAGAGCTTGACTTCTGCCTTTGATGGGCGTTGTGTCATGCTCCTCCCCTGAAGAGTTCCTTTAAAAGGATTGCCCAGTTATAACATCAGATAAAGCATTTGCACCAAAAGTTTCATTTCCCGCTTGCTGTCAGTGAATAGAAACATCTGGCTAAAGTCTCCCCCTCCCCCTGCTTGCAGTGTATCAATCTAGGGCAGTGTTTCCCAACCAGTGTGCCTCCAGCTGTTGCAAAACTACAACTCCCAGCATGCCCGGACAGCCATTGGTTTGGACCAACACAACTGTCTATACCAGACTGTTTTCTGATACATTGTAACGAAACCACATGGAAGCAGAATTTGGTTGAAGGGGTTATCCAGAAAAACAGAGCTGATTTCTTCCAAAAAACAGCGCCATATATGTCCTCAGGTTGTGTGCGGTATTGCAGCTCAGTTCCATTTGAAGTGAATGGAGCAGATTTGTAATACCACACACAACCTGAAGACAGGGGTTGGCTCTGTTTTTGAAGAAATTTGCTCTGTTTTTCTATTACTTAATACCCCTTTTTAGGACAAATTTTTAAATGGGCACTGTCACTTAAAAAAAAAAAAAAAAATTTCGACATGTCTCCAGGACATGGCAAAATTTTTTTCTTAAAGTGACAGTGCCATGTCCTAGAGACATGTCAAACATTTTGATTATTTGAGGTCTCAGCACTGAGACCACCACCGATCAGAACAAGCAGGGTAAAGCATGCTTATCCCTACTCCTGATCGATGGGAGTCTCAGCACTGAGACCCCGACCTATCAAAACCTTTGACAGGTCTCTAGGGCATTGCACTGTCACTTTAAGAAAAAGCTTAGATATGTGTCAAAAGTGTTTTCTTAAAGTGACAGTGCCCGTTTAAAAGTCGTCCTAAAAGGTTTAGTCAGGAATAGAATTCCAGAGCTAATTTCTTCTAAAAAAATAAATAAACGATTAAATAAATAAATAAAAAACAGTGCCACCCCTATCCTCAGGTTATGTGTGGTATTACAACTTGGCTCTATTCCCTTCAATGGAACTGAACTGCAATACCGCACACAACCTGAATACAAGAGTGGCGCTGTTGTTTATTTTTTATATGTTGTTTCCGTTTAGAAGTGCTTCCTTCACCTTGTAGCAGTATTGGAAGTGAGGGGGGGGGGGGGGGGGGGGGGAGACACACTTCACATGTCAGAGGGTTCTGCACAGTGTGCATCTAATTTCTGTTTGCTTTGAAGGACTCGGATCATTTGTCTTTGTTTTCTCAGACCTCCAGATGTTCATCAGATCTCCCCTCTCCTTATAGCAGTGTTTCCCAACCAGAGTGCCTCCAGCTGTTGCAAAACTACAACTCCCAGCATGTCCGGACAGCCAATGGCTGTCCGGGCATGCTGGGAGTTGTAGTTTTGCAACAGGGAACACCCCCCCCCCCCCCCCCCCCCAAAACCACTGCTTGTTTATAGTGATCTGGATATTGAGGCAGCTGGGTCTTATCCAGGATAGGGGGTCTGGCCGCTCTCCAGCCATAGAGTCTCCTTATCAAAGGGAATGTCATGCATGCTGCAAAACTACAACTCCCAGCATGCCCTGACAGCAGGGCATGCTGGGAGTTGTAGTTCTGCAGAAGCCGACACATGGGAGCCTGGCTGAGAACATAATTTTCATAAAGAGTCTCGAAACTACACATGGTACAACTAAGCAGCTAGACTAGATAGGAAGGAACTACAAGTTGCAGCATGCCACTGCACCTGGATGATAGAACAAACTGGTGGTTGTAGTGTCAGGGTAGCACATCAGAGACCATTAGACCAACCAAGTCTATCCAGTGTGTGAGCAGAAATCTCTCTCCGGTGCTGAAGGTTTGCTACAATGTATCAGTGCTGAGAAGATGTATCAATCTTGAGGGCATCACAGCTCTGATCATTCTATTGGAGTCTCATATAGGCCAAAATCCCCCTAATGTTTCATCAGGGGCTCGGGCTGCTCCCTTATGCTTTACACTGCAGCTCAGTTCCCGAATATTGTATAATATCAGTAAGTGACATGTACCTGCCGTGCGCCATACTTTGGCGCGCCAGGGGACAGAGACGTGGGCCTTGCGAAAAGAAAAGTAAACTCTATTTATTATGAATATATAATATACTATATGAATATATTTTATTTATAATATATAATTTTAGCATATATTTTGAAAAAATAAAGTATATTTAGTATAAATAAAATATATAAAATATATTTAGTATATATAAATGTATTATACATTTTTAATAAATTATATTTATTATAAGTATAGAAAGTAATATAAATATTATATGTATTATAAGTATAGAAAGTAATATATATATATATATATATATATATATATATATATATCCATATAATTTATTTATAATATATAATTTTATAACAGTGTTATTAAATAAATTATGTATTATAAATATATAAAATAATATATATATGATTTTTTTAAATTTATCATTGTATTATACATAGTTATTAAGTACATTGTATGATAAAAAATAAAATGTATATATAAAAAATTTAATATTATAAAAATTATTAATAATATTATATATACAATTTACATTGTACAGTGTGCAATTTTATTATACATTATTAAGTAAATTATATTATTATAAATGTGGAAAATAATAATATAGCCATATAATTTATAAAAAAAAATATTTTGTTATATATTATTGATAAGTAAATTATGATTATTATTAATAGTAATAATAATAATGTTGTGTATAAAAATATATTTACAATATATAATTGTAACATATATCATTAAGTAAATTATATTTATTATAAATATAGAAAATAACTATAGAAATATAATGTATAATTTTTATAAAATTTTATTATATAGTATTAAAAAGGGTACTCTACAACATTTAGTTCCGAATGCTGGGTGCGGGCTGTGGAGGTCGTGACGTAACGACCACGCCCCTCGTGACATCGCACCACGCCCCCTCATTGCAAGTCTATCGGAGGCCACCACACCCCCTCCCATCGCCTTGCATTGAGGGGGCGGGGTATGATGTCACGAGGGGCGTGGCCGTGACATCACGACCCCTGCAGCCCGCACCCAGCATTAGGAAATAAATGTTCCAAACACTGGGGCAGTGGAGTACCCCTTTTAAATAAATTATATTTATTATAAATAGAGACTATAATATTTAAATGCATTTACAAAATATTATTTTATTATTATTATTATGATTATTATTATGTAAATTCCCCCGATTGTCTATGGAAGTCTACTATAGTGTGAAATCTTTCTTCTTTCACATCAAGCGTTCAGGCTGCTGCTCTGTCCCTTTGCTTTACACTGCAGCTTTGCTTATTCAGCTTAGCTGCTCTGTATGTATAGAGCAGTGTTATTTTTTCCAACCAGGGTGCCTCCAGCTGTTGCAAAACTACAATTCCCAGCATGCTGGGAGTTATAGTTCTGCAACAGCTGGAGGTGCCCTGGTTGGAAAACCCTGATCCAGAAGTGATCAAAAGTGTTTTCTTAAAGTGACGGTGCCCATTTAAAAGTTGTCCTAAAAGGTTTATCTAGTAATAGTATACCAGAGCTAATTTCTTCGAAAAAGAAAAAAATAACTGTGCCACCCCTATCCTCAGGTTATGTGTGGTATTACAACTTGGCTCTATTCCCTTCAATGGAACTGAGCTGCAATACCGCACACAACCTGAAGACAAGAGTGGCGCTGTTTTTTATTTTTCATATATTGTTTCCATTTAGAAGCGCTTCCTTCACCTTGTAGCAGTATTGGTAGTGAGGGGGGGGGGGGGGGGGTAGAGTCACACTTCACATGTCAGAGGGTTCTGCACAGTGTGCATCTAATTTTCGTTTGCTTTGAAGGACTCGGATCATTTGTCTGTGTTTTCTCAGACCTCCTGATGTTCATCTCCCCTCTCCTTATAGCAGTGTTTTGCAACCAGGGCACCTCCAGCTGTTGCAGAACTACAACTCCCAGCATGCCCGGACAGCCTTCGGCTGTCCGGGCATGCTGGGAGTTGTAGTTCTGCAACAGCTGGAGGTGCCCTGGTTGGGAAACACTGATCCAGAACATGGATAGGGGAAGGACACTGAAGAACAGGAGGGGGGGTGGACTGAAGAATTGCCTAAATATGCAATGTGCTCGTTCTTTCGCCATCTATGGAGAACGCTGCGCAGATCTCTCCGGCCAGACGTGAATTTTTCTGCACATAAGACATTTCTGAGGGTTTTTTCCCCTTGCACCTTTCCCGTCCCTCATCCTGGTGTAAGACATTCAGAACATCGTGTTCCGCCGCGTTGTGTCATCAGCTTTTTCTGGAGCCTCCGTCAGGACAATGTACAATCAGAATTTCCACCCTGCAGAAAAGAGAATCAGACGCCTATTTCGCGTGTTCGTCTTCAGAAGGGGGGTTATATATAACATTCCCAAATCTTCTGATGGAACATGGAGAGGGGGGCGCTGTGCCAACCTAAGTGGAAAATAACCGGCTGAGGCTACAAGGCTACCTGTCACCCAGCTGGCACATGCCATTCACAGCATTGCTGTCCAATTATGTAGCATAGGGGCCCATCGGGTGCCAGGGCTGGGTGTTATTGTAACCAATGCTCCTCCATAGTTACACCACACCAAACTGTGGACCCCCAAGGGTTGCAAGACTACAACTCCCAGCATGTCCGTACAGCCAAAGGCTGTCCGGGCATGCTGGGAGTTGTAGTTTTGGAACAGCTGGAGGCACGCTATTTGGGAAACACTGATTTATGTGTTTGATGGCCTCTTGTCTTTCTGTTGACTCTGGATGTCAGAGGAGAGAAGGGTCGGGCAAGTGTCTCTCTGCAGAATGCATGTGCTAGTGTATGTGGGGATGGGGAGGGCATGCTGGGAGTTGTAGTTTTGCAACAGCTGGAAGCAGCTTGCTTGGGAAACACTGCTCTACTGTGTATAGGGGAAATATGGCTGCATTCTGTTTGAAGCACATCCTCGTATACACTAGCACATGTATTGTGCAGGGGGACACTTGTCCGACCCTTCTCTCCTCTGAAATCCAGAGTCATCAGAGAGTCGAGAGGCCATCGTACACATAGATATGTGTTTCCAAACCGGGGCGCCTCCAGCTGTTGCAAAACTACAACTCCCAGCATTCACTCCCATCCCCATATACACTAGCACATGTATTCTGCAGGAGGACACTTGCCCGACACTTTTCTCCTCTGACATCCAGAGTCAACAGAGATTTGAGAAGCCATCATACACATAGATCTGTGTTTTTCAGCTAGAGTGCCTCCAGCTGTTGCAAACTTCCAGCATGCACTCCCCATCCCCATATACACTAGTACATGTATTCTGCAGTTTTAATGTAACATTGTTCACATCTGAGCCTCATGGAGTGAGTTGCAGTTTTTGGCCATGACTCCCGTTTCCTGGTGAATAATATGGTTTCCTGGATGGAGTCTTTCCTGAAAATTTTTGTGAATGAACATCTGGCCCCCAGGACCCCCACACTCATCCTCCAGTACATAGATAGTGAAGGTGGTGATGGCGCTGCCTGCTGTACCATGGCTGTCTGCACACTCCCTGGTGCCCGCTGGCACCCCCTTTCTCCGGCGCTGATAACATCTGGGCTCGATTTTGGCGGCACAGACTGATGTTTTCTTTTGTAAGGGGAATGGCATGTCATCCGTGATTTGGGAGCGCCAAGTGTATTTTTAGGAGTGAGTAACCCTGTCTGCGGGAGCTGCGTATCCAGGATGATGAAATCATTGGACTCATTGGAGACGCTGCATTGCTTATTTTACATTGGCATGATGGGGGTTGTAGTCCAGGATGGTAATGGACACATATTTGTTAAGATATTGATTGGCATCATTTATTGGGCATCTCAGATATTTGTCTTCTGAATAGCGCAGTGGGAACTGTTTGTTCTCCCATTAATACCAGACTGCCAACGTGACTACTGCCAGGCAGAGTGCCCTCATGAATAGTGCTGACCATAGAGCCCTCATGAATAGTGCTGACCATAGAGCCCTCATGAATAGTGCCGACCATAGAGCCCTAATGAATAGTGCCAACCATAGTGCCCGTATGAGTGGTGCCAACCATAGTGCCCATATGAATAATGACAACCATAGTGCCCTTATGAATAGTGCCAACCAGAGTGCAACCAGAGTGCCCTTATGAATGCTGCCAGACAGAGTGCCCCTATGAATATGGCCTACCTGAGTGCCTGTATGAATAATGCAAACCAGAGAGCCTCAATGAATAGTTCCAACCATAGTGCCAGCATAGTGCCCTCATGAATGGTGCCAACCCCAGTGCCCCTATGAATAGTGCCAACAGGAGTGTTCTTATGATTAGTGCCAACCATAGTGCTCTTATAAATAGTACCAACCAAAGTACCTTTAGAAATAGTGCCAACCATAGTTCCCCCAAGAATGGTGCCAACCAGAGTGCCCTATTATCTAGTGCCAACCATAGGGTGAGACAGAGACTAATGCAGGAACTACATTCTGCGACCAAAACTGCGTTATGTGAACCTGCCCTTAGATGACGATGTTTGTATTGTGGTTACTTAGAGCAGAACAGATTTGTGCCGTATCCAAGGGCTCTGATAATAGACAGTCCTCCCAATGGTGGGGACTACAGATCCCACCATGTCCCGGGGACCTCCTGTTATCACTTGGCTCGGAGCAGGTCTCTAAGAAACTAGATAAATGGAGTCCGCAGCCTGAGAGCGTCCGCACCCTCCTGTGACCTCAGATCTGTTATCGGACCCTCATAACACGCAATGAGCTCACCCCTGGGATATGTCATGACAGACCCCCTTACCTCACTCTGTGCATTGTACACATCATGTCTGAACGCCAAGGAGCCGTGTTATAACAGGTCTGGAATGTGGCGGCTCCGTACGTACAGGTCTGAATGCTCCCGTAACGTATGGAACGTTCTCAGAGATAGTCACCCGGGGTCAGAGGGAGAACATCTGCTGGAATGGGGGCCACGTACCCACAGAGCTTACAATCTAATCTGTTACTAAGACCAGCTCCCATTACAGTGCTCTCCAAGCTGAGGACCTCCAGATGTTGCAAAACTACAACTCCCAGCATGCCCTGACAGCCTGTAGCTATGGGCCTTTAGCTGTGGAAAAACTACAACTCCCAGCATGCCCTAATAGGCTGCAGCTGTGGTTGCCCTGCTTTAGCAGAACTACAACTCCCAGAATGTCCAGACAGACATCAGATGTGGTCCCTCAGCTATGGCAGAACTACAACTCCCAGAATGTCCAGACAGCAATCAGATGTGGTCCCCCCAGCTATAGCAGAACTACAACTCCCAGAATGTCCAGACACCCATCAGCTGTTATTCTCCAGCTATGGCAGAACTACAACTCCCAGAATGTCCAGATACCCATCAGCTGTGGTCCCCCAGCTATGGCAGAACTACAACTCCCAGAATGTCCAGACAGCCATCAGCTGTAGTTTGCCATCTGTGGCAGAACTACAACTCCCAGAATGTCCAGATAGCCATCAGAAGTGGTTCTCCAGCTATGGCAGAACTACAACTCCCAGAATGTCCAGACACCCATCAGATGTGGTCCCCCAGCTATGGCAGAACTACAACTCCCAGAATGTCCAGACACCCATCAGCTGTTATTCTCCAGCTATGGCAGAACTACAACTCCCAGAATGTCCAGATACCCATCAGCTATGGTCCCCCAGCTATGGCAGAACTACAACTCCCAGAATGTCCAGACACCCATCAGATGTGGTCCCCAACTGTGGTCCTCAAACTGTTTTTAAACTACAATTCCCAGCAAGCCCTGACAGACAAATATTACAATTGTGCATCTCCCAGCACTCCAGGGCATGATGGGGGTTGTAGTTTTGCAACAGCTGGAGAGCCGCAGGTTAGCAGACATTGCATTATGTCATGCCTAGTGCAGGGACTGAGAGGGAGGAGCTTGACATAAAGTATTGTCGTTGGTGTTGTTTAAATCCCTGTGTCAGGCTCCGCCCCCGCGGAACCTTTTCTTAGCATAACACAGTGTATCATTTTATCATCTTGCTGCTGCTGACTCAACATACTCTATTAAGGTATATACCAATGTTTCCCAACCAGTGTGCCCTCCAGCTGTTGCAAAACTACAACTCCCAGCATGCCCGGACAGCCAACGGCTGTCCGGGCATGCTGGGAGTTGTAGTTTTGCAACAGCTGGAGGACACACTGGTTGGGAATCCCTGGTATTTATTGTAGGTGACATTAACTTTAAAGTGCACAATGCTCTTTTATATGGGCCCTAACCCTGTCCCCCTCTATTTTGTGCAGTGCTTGATAATCGGCGGGGGCCCCTGTGGACTGCGGACGGCCATTGAACTCTCCTGCTTAGGAGCCAAAGTGGTCGTTGTAGAGAAGAGAGACACGTTTTCCCGGAACAATGTGCTGCACCTCTGGCCGTACACTATCCACGACCTCCGCTGCCTTGGAGCCAAGAAGTTCTATGGCAAGTTCTGCGCGGGAGCCATCGATCATATAAGTAAGTGCCCTGAAGTTTATCATCACCTTTATAAGATATTTGGGTAGAATAGTAGTATGTATCTAGTCTGTAATATATGTATTTTAGGTGTAATTCAGCTGTATCCAGTTTAGACAATGCTCTGTGAGCTAAACAGCCTGGACCCCACACTGATACATTATACCTGCACTGATACATTCTAAATATCTATGAAGAACAGAGTGTTTAGCTCACAGAGCATTGTCTAGACTGGATACAATTGTATCACTTCTCAGCTGAGAGCAGGACGAGCTATGTACAATGTATCAGTCTGGAGTCCAGGATGTTTAGCTCACGGAGCATTGTCTAGACAGGATAAAATGGTATCACTTCTCAGCTGAGAGCAGGACTAGCTATGTACAATGTATCAGTCTGGAGTTCAGGATGTTTAGCTCACAGAGCATTGTCTAGACTGGATACAATTGTATCACTTCTCAGCTGAGAGCAGGACAAGCTATGTACAATGTATCAGTCTGGAGTCCAGGATGTTTAGCTCACTGAGCATTGTCTAGACTGGATACAATTGTATCACTTCTCAGCTGAGAGCAGGACTAGCTATGTACAATGTATCAGTCTGGAGTCCAGGAGGTTTAGCTCACAGAGCATTGTCTAGACTGGATACAATTGTATCACTTCTCAGCTGAGAGCAGGACGAGCTATGTACAATGTATCAGTCTGGAGTTCAGGATGTTTAGCTCACAGAGCATTGTCTAAACTGGATATAATTGTATCCCTTCTCAGCTGAGAGCAGGACTAGCTATGTACAATGTATCAGTCTGGAGTCCAGGATGTTTAGCTCACAGAGCATTGTCTAGACTGGATACAATTGTATCACTTCTCAGCTGAGAGCAGGACTAGCGATGTACAATGTATCAGTCTGGGGTCCAGGATGTTTAGCTCACAGAGCATTGTCTATAGACTGGATACAATTGTAACACTTCTCAGCTGAGAGCAGGACGAGCTATGTACAATGTATCAGTCTGGAGTCCAGGATGTTTAGCTCACAGAGCATTGTCTAGACTGGATACAATTGTATCACTTCTCAGCTGAGAGCAGGACTAGCTATGTACAATGTATCAGTCTGGAGTCCAGGGTGTTTAGCTCACAGAGCATTGTCTAGGCCTCATACAGTTATATGCATTTCTCAGCCCAGTCTGGAATGGCTGATGACAGGGAACATTAGACTGCATTAATCTAATCTAATTAGACAGATTTCAGTGTTCTCTTCCTAGGAGACCCCGTCACTCTCTGGCTTCTCACCATTGTCCATGTCTCGCAGGTATCTGGCAGCTGCAGCTCATGTTGTTTAAGATCGCGCTCCTGCACGGCATCGAGATCCACGTGAACATAGAATTTGTGAAGCTCCTCGAACCTCCGGAAGATCAAGAGAATCAGAGTAATTTCTTCTTTTATTCTGTGTTCTTGAGAATAATGAAGTAAGATGAGAGCGTAAACTAAGGATCTGCCCATAGATAGTGTCAGAACTACAACCCCCAGCATGCCCGGACAGCAGAAAGCTTTTCTGTCATGCTGGGAGTTGTTGGTTTGAAACTTTACCAATCCCTCTGATGCCAAAAGATTATACTGTACCCTCCAGTGCCCATAGATTATACTGTACTCTACAGTGCCCATAGATTATACTGTACCCTCCAGTGCCCATAGATTATACTGTACCCTCCAGTGCCCATAGATTATACTGTACCTCCAGTGCCCATAGATTATACTGTACCCTCCAGTGCCCATAGATTATACTGTACCTCCAGTGCCCATAGATTATACTGTACTCTACAGTGCCCATAGATTATACTGTACCTCCAGTGCTCATAGATTATACTGTACCCTCCAGTGCCCATAGATTATACTGTACCCTCCAGTGCCCATAGATTATACTGTACCCTCCAGTGCCCATAGATTATACTGTACCCTCCAGTGCCCATAGATTATACTGTACCCTCCAGTGCCCATAGATTGTACTGTACCCTCCGGTGCCCATGGATTATACTGTACCTCCAGTGCCCATAGATTATACTGTACCCTCCATTGCCCATAGATTATACTGTACCCTCCAGTGTCCATAGATTATACTGTACCCTCCAGTGCCCATAGATTATACTGTACCCTCCAGTGCCCATAGATTATACTGTACCTCCGGTGCCCATAGATTATACTGTACCTCCAGTGCCCATAGATTATACTGTAATTCCAGTGCCCATAGATTATACTGTACCCTCCAGTGCGCATAGATTATACTGTACCTCCAGTGCCCATAGATTATACTGTACCTCCAGTGGCCATAGATTATACTGTACCCTCCAGTGCCCATAGATTATACTGTACCCTCCAGTGCCCATAGATTATACTGTAATTCCAGTGCCCATAGATTATACTGTACCCTCCGGTGCCCATAGATTATACTGCACCTCCAGTGCCCATAGATTATACTGTACATCCAGTGCCCATAGATTATACTGTACCCTCCAGTGCCCATAGATTATACTGTACCTTCCAGTGCCCATAGATTATACTGTACCCTCCAGTGCCCATAGATTATACTGTACCCTCCATTGCTCATAGATTATACTGTACCCTCCAGTGCCCTTAGATTATACTGTACCCTCCAGTGCTCATAGATTATACTGTACCCTCCAGTGCTCATAGATTATACTGTACCCTCCAGTGCCCATAGATTATACTGTACCCTCCAGTGCTCATAGATTATACTGTACCCTCCAGTGCTCATAGATTATACTGTACCCTCCAGTGCCTATAGATTATACTGTACCATCCAGTGCCCATAGATTATACTGTACCCTCCAGTGCCCATAGATTATACTGTACCTCCAGTGCTCATAGATTATACTGTACCCTCCAGTGCCCATAGATTATACTGTACCCTCCAGTGCCCATAGATTATACTGTACATCCAGTGCCCATAGATTATACTGTACCCTCCAGTGCCCATAGATTATACTGTACCTTCCAGTGCCCATAGATTATACTGTACCCTCCAGTGCCCATAGATTATACTGTACCCTCCATTGCTCATAGATTATACTGTACCCTCCAGTGCCCTTAGATTATACTGTACCCTCCAGTGCTCATAGATTATACTGTACCCTCCAGTGCTCATAGATTATACTGTACCCTCCAGTGCCCATAGATTATACTGTACCCTCCAGTGCTCATAGATTATACTGTACCCTCCAGTGCTCATAGATTATACTGTACCCTCCAGTGCCTATAGATTATACTGTACCATCCAGTGCCCATAGATTATACTGTACCCTCCAGTGGCCATAGATTATACTGTACCCTCCAGTGCTCATAGATTATACTGTACCCTCCAGTGCCCATAGATTATACTGTACCCTCCAGTGCCTATAGATTATACTGTACCATCCAGTGCCCATAGATTATACTGTACCCTCCAGTGCCCATAGATTATACTATACCCTCCAGTGCCCATAGATTATACTGTACCCTCCAGTGCCCATAGATTATACTGTACCTCCAGTGCCTATAGATTATACTGTACCCTCCAGTGCCCATAGATTATACTGTACCCTCCAGTGCCTATAGATTATACTGTACCATCCAGTGCCCATAGATTATACTGTACCCTCCAGTGCCCATAGATTATACTGTACCCTCCAGTGCCCATAGATTATACTGTACCCTCCAGTGCCCATAGATTATACTGTACCTCCAGTGCCTATAGATTATACTGTACCCTCCAGTGCCCATAGATTATACTGTACCCTCCGGTGCCTATAGATTATACTGTACCCTCCGGTGCCTATAGATTATACTGTACCTCCAGTGCCCATATTCTTCCATGGCGGGAGGGTGGCAGTGCCCGGAGCTGGCGAGGCTATGACATACGCTGTCATGCAGTTATCCCCCTGGTTGGGTCACTGATGGTCTTGGCCGCAGTACCAGGGATCTGTGGGAATCTCCTGTGCCCGCTCGTGTGTGCCTGGATCATCATTGTGCCCGTGCCATGTCACACTTCCACCACTGATACCAGATCATTCTAGAAGATCGTGTTACATAAATATGAAAGTGATGACAAAAAGAATTTGGGAAGGTTTGGAGGCCTGAAAGTGAGAACGCGGCGGAGCAGTAAATTACAGGGCACTTAGAAGGAGATACGGCAGGATAGGCACGCGGGGTCTGACTGTAAGATGATGCTTATATATATATATTCTGACCATCTATAGAATGTACAGTATACAGAGTACCACATGAATAATATACATAATACTATCTGTCGTATGTGTATGTATATATATATATAATATTACCATCTGTTTTACATATATATTAATGCCATCTGCAGTACATACATAATGTTTTACATATATATATATATATATATATATATATATAATAGTACCATCTGCAATACATATATATAATAGTACCATCTGTAGTTCATATATAATAGTACCATCTGTAGTACATATATATATAATAGTACCATCTGTAGTACATATATATATATATATAATAGTACCAGCTGTAGTACATACATATAATAGTACCATCTGTAGTTAATATATAATAGCACCATCTGTAGTACATATATATATAATAGTACCATCTGCAGTACATATATATAATAGTACCATCTGCAGTACATATATATATAATAGTACCATCTGCAGTACATATATATAATAGTACCATCTGTAGTACATATATATATAATAGTACCATCTGTAGTACATATATATAATAGTACCATCTGTAGTACATATATATATAATATTACCATCTGTAGTACATATATATAATAGTACCATCTGTAGTACATATATATAATAGTATCATCTGTAGTTAATATATAATAGTACCATCTGTAGTACATATATATATAATAGTACCATCTGTAGTACATATATATAATAGTACCATCTGCAGTACATACATATAATAGTACCATCTGTAGTACATATATATAATAGTACCATCTGTTGTACATATATATATAATAGTACCATCTGCAGTACATACATATAATAGTACCATCTGTAGTACATATATATAAGAATACCATATGTAGTACATATATATAATGGTACCATCTGTAGTTAATATATAATAGTACCATCTGCAGTACATACATATAATAGTACCATCTGCAGTACATATATATAATAGTACCATCTGCAGTACATACATATAATAGTACCATCTGTAGTACATATATATAATAGTACCATCTGTTGTACATATATATATAATAGTACCATCTGCAGTACATACATATAATAGTACCATCTGTAGTACATATATATAAGAATACCATATGTAGTACATATATATAATGGTACCATCTGTAGTTAATATATAATGGTACCATCTGTAGTACATATATATAATAGTACCAGCTGTTGTACATATATATAATAGTACCATCTGTAGTACATATATATAAGAATACCATCTGTAGTACATATATATAATAGTATCATCTGTAGTACATATATATAATGGTACCATCTGTAGTTAATATATATAAGTACCATCTGAAGTACATATATATAATAGTACCATCTGCAGTACATACATATAATAGTACCATCTGTAGTACATATATATAAGAATACCATATGTAGTACATATATATAATGGTACCATCTGTAGTTAATATATAATAGTACAATCTGTAGTACATATATATAATAGTACCATCTGTAGTACATATATATAATAGTACCATCTGTAGTACATATATATAATAGTACCATCTGTAGTACATATATTTGTACCATCTGTAGTACATATATATTAGTACCATCTGTAGTTAATATATAATATTACCATCTGTAGCACATATGAGTACCATCTGCAGTACATATATATAATAGTACCATCTGTAGTACATATATATAATAGTACCATCTGTAGTACATATATATAATAGTACCATCTGCAGTACATACATATAATAGTACCATCTGTAGTACATATATATAAGAATAACATATGTAGTACATATATATAATGGTACCATCTGTAGTACATATATATTAGTACCATCTGTAGTTAATATATAATAGTACCATCTGTAGTACATATATATTAGTACCATCTGTAGTTAATATATAATATTACCATCTGTAGCACATATGAGTACCATCTGTAGTACATATATATAATAGTACCATATGTAGTTAATATATAATAGTACCATCTGTAGTACATATATATAATAGTACCATCTGTAGTTAATATGTAATAGTACCATCTGTAGTACATATATATAATAGTACCATCTGTAGTTAATATATAATAGTACCATCTGTAGTACATATATATTAGTACCATCTGTAGTTAATATATAATGGTACCATCTGTAGTTAATATATAATATTACCATCTGTAGCACATATGAGTACCAACTGTAGTACATATATAATAGTACCAGTTATTGTGCCTTTAGCCATGGTGCCCGCTGTTAACTCTTTCTTTTTCCCCTTAGAAATAGGCTGGCGAGCAGAATACCTTCCTCAGGATCACCCATTATCTGGCTATGAGTTTGACGTCATTATTGGGGCGGATGGGCGCAGGAACACCCTGGCAGGTGAGACGTGACATCATATGTTGGCATCATTTTTTATGGGATATCTTGCAGTGTATATCCCAGTAATAGCAGGTGCCGCCGTTCCCTCGTACCCGCCTCACAAGATGAAAGTTTTTTTTAATAGGGTGTCACAGGGCGCCATAAATCACTGGGTGTAGGAGGCGGCACGGCTGGGAGGATCGCATCGTATACAGCCGGCCATTTAACCTCCTAACTGATGTGTTGCAAAACTACAACTCCCAGCATGCCCGGACAGCCAACGGCTGTCCGGGCATGCTGGAAGTTGTACTTTTGCAACAGCTGGAGGCACCCTGGTTGGGAACCACACAGCACTGAGTATTTAAGTACAGAGCTGTATACTGCAAGGCAAATGGAGACAAGTAGAAGGCCATACATTGAGATAGTGGAAGGAATAGGGTAATCAGCAGCACAGAGTATTTCAGTATAGAGCAGCATGTGCCCCCATCATGATAAATCACCCCCTGCCTTTAATTTTTTATTATTTTTTTAGTTTTCTACCTTGATATTTCTCTGTATTTTCTGCTCAGTCTCAGATTCACAGACTGGGAAGGGGCGTTCCCCAGCAGGCATGACATCATCTGAAGCCATACAGGGGAGAACTTCCTCCCTCACTCTGCTGCACAAAGCCCAGAGCAGCTCAGTGTGTGATAAGCTTTGAATGACTAAGGCCGCACCCCCCCCCCCTCAGCACTCCAGACTGCATTTCTGATTTTGGACTTCTGCCAAGCCAGCAGAAGTCCAAAGTCTGTGCAAGAGATGGGGGAGGGGGGGGGGGGGGGGAAATGTGCTCATGACAAGTAGGGAGACACCTAGTGGCAGCTTTTTTAAACACAAATAAAACATCGAAAACGTCTTATTTTTAAAACAAAGTACATTAGAAAGATTTTTTATTTACCAAATTAGTTTTAATGAGAGTGCCCATTTGTGAAGAGGAGTGTACCCGTCTTGTAAGGGGCAGTGATCAGTCTTTACATGTGACGTTAGTGAGGACAGGGCTGCATGGAGAGGCGTCATGATGTGAAGGGGAAGACTCCATGCAGCACAGAGTATTTCAGGAGAGGAGTATACAGAATAGTGATATGGATTTCTTACATGCAGGTTGTTGGTTATTTTGGCAGGATTCAAGAGGAAGGAATTCCGAGGTAAACTGGCCATCGCCATCACCGCCAATTTCGTCAACAGGAACACCACGGCGGAGGCTAAAGTGGAGGAGATCAGCGGCGTCGCCTTTATCTTCAATCAGAAATTCTTTCAGGACTTGAAGGAAGAAACAGGTTTGTCCTCATTCTTCTCCTGAACGGTGAATGGCGGCACATGACAGGAGGCACCCCGAGATTGTGGGGGCCGCACAATAGTGATGGACATAATGGAGTAAATATGGCCTCGACCATACACAAGAGCGTCCCCCCCCCCCCCAAACCCTGACTACATAGAGATTAAAGGGATATTCCGGCTTTATACATCTTATCCCCAGGGGTCAAGTCCTGGGAAAAAAAAGTGAGGTAACTTACCCAAAATTTCCACTCAAGAGCTGGTCTTGCAGGACTCCTCCTAATGGTAATGGTTATCCTGCTGTGGAAAAAGTGCAGGAACTCAGTTCCCACACGTTCCTGCAGGACTTGAGCCCTGCTTTGGATAGGGGATAAGATGTCTGATAGCGGAGGTCACCCTCAAGACGTCACATCACGCCCCCTTCATTCATGTCTATGGGAGGGGGCGTGACATCAGTCACGCCCCCTCCCATAGACATGAATGGATGGGGTGTGGCGTGATGTCACTAGGGGGCGTGAACGTGACATCACGTCCCCGTCTCTGAGGCAGCGCCTGACACAGAATGCCTGGGTTGCACCAAGATCCCGGGGGTCCCCAGCGGAATAAGATGTATAAAGCCGGAATACCCTTTTAATATCATGTATAGTGACTTCTCTAGTGCTGGAAACTTGCCGGGAATGAAAGAGTTTATTACTGACTTATAAGTCTATAATGTGCGCTTCATGTACCAGTATTCAAATATTAAAAAATGTTACATATCCCAGAATGCATTGCAGCAGAGCACATTGCAGTATATCGTCTCCTCTACACAAACAATTGTTTGCACAATCCTGATGTCCTATGTCGCCAGACTTGCTGACTGTGTCCATGTAATGGGAGCAGTTGATATAACAGTTGATGTTATGTCTTACGTGTTAAAGGGGTACTCCCTTTAACACGTAAGACGTAACTGCCAGATGCCAGACTGATGCCATAAAGTTAAACAGATTTGTAAATTACTTCTATTAAAAAATCTTAATCCTTTCAGTACTTATCAGCTGCTGAATACTACAGAGGAAATTATTTTCTTTTTGGAACACAATGCTCTCTGCTGACATCATGACCACAGTGCTCTCTGCTGACATTTCTGTCCATTTTAGGAACTGTCCAGAGCAACACATGTTTGCTATGGGGATTTTTTCCTGCTCTGGACAGTTCTTAAAATGGACAGAGGTGTCAGCAGAGAGCACTGTGCTCGTGATGTCAGCAGAGAGCTGTGTGTTCCAAAAAGAAAATAATTCCCTCTGTAGTATTCAGCAGCTAATAAGTACTGGAAGGATTAAAATTAGTTTAAAGGGGTATTCCAGGCAAAACCTTTTTTTATATATTTCATCTGGCTCCGGAAAGTTAAACAGATTTGTAAATTACTTCTATTAAAAAATCTTAATCCTTTCAGTACTTATCAGCTGCTGAATACTACAGAGGAAATTATTTTCTTTTTGGAACACAATGCTCTCTGCTGACATCATGACCACAGTGCTCTCTGCTGACATTTCTGTCCATTTTAGGAACTGTCCAGAGCAACACATGTTTGCTATGGGGATTTTTTCCTGCTCTGGACAGTTCTTAAAATGGACAGAGGTGTCAGCAGAGAGCACTGTGCTCGTGATGTCAGCAGAGAGCTGTGTGTTCCAAAAAGAAAATAATTCCCTCTGTAGTATTCAGCAGCTAATAAGTACTGGAAGGATTAAAATTAGTTTAAAGGGGTATTCCAGGCAAATCCTTTTTTTATATATTTCATCTGGCTCCGGAAAGTTAAACAGATTTGTAAATTACTTCTATTAAAAAATCTTAATCCTTCCAATAGTTATTAGCTTCTGAAATTTCTGTCTAACTGCTCAATGATGATGTCACGTCCCGGGCAGTTAGACAGAAAACAACAACTCAACTTCAGAAGCTAATAACTATTGGAAGGATTAAGATTTTTTAATAGAAGTAATTTACAAATCTGTTGAACTTTCTGGAGCCAGTTGATATATATATATAAAAAAAAATTTGGCCTGGAATACCCCTTTAACTTTCTGGCACCAGTTGATTTAAAAAAAAACAAAAAAATAATTTTCCACCGGAGTTCCCCTTTAATCTTGTCATCTTCTCCTTTCAGGGATCGATCTTGAGAACATCGTCTATTACAAGGACAGCACGCACTACTTCGTCATGACGGCCAAGAAGCAGAGTCTCTTGGATAAAGGCGTCATCCTAAACGTAGGTGTCTGTGGCTGCGGCCGCGCTCTCCGCCCCCTGGAAACCTCTACGCCGACCATTGAAACGACATCCCGTGCTGTTCTTTTCTTTCCAGGATTGCGGCGATGCAGAGATGCTGCTGTGCGCGGAAAACGTGGATCAGGAGAACCTGCAGTCCTATGCAAGAGAAGCCGCCGACTTTGCCACCAATTACCAGCTGCCGTCTTTGGACTTCGCCATCAACCATTATGGGCTGCCGGACGTGGCCATGTTCGACTTCACCTCCATGTACGCCTCCGACAACGCCGCGCTGGTCAGGGAACGCCGCGGCCATCCCCTCCTGGTGGCTCTGGTTGGGGACAGCTTGCTTGAGGTTGGTAGATGGATCCCAGCCCCTGGAGCCTTATGGGTATTTTCCTGCATAGAGTTGGTGCTACCATCTTCTTTTTTATTTCCAGCCCTTCTGGCCAATGGGGACGGGCTGTGCCCGGGGGTTTCTGGCAGCGTTTGATACAGCCTGGATGGTGAGGAGTTGGTCCCAGGGGACTCAACCTCTTGAGCTTCTTGCTGAACGGTAAGAAATTCCATTTTGTTGCTGCCGTACAAAGCTTGGGGAATTATCTCGGTATTCTGGCCACTAGGTGGCGCCGGTCTAATGCAGTGTCTGTTACACAACAACCTTTGTTCTGCTGAGATCTTTAAAAGCCTCAATGTATCCCCATGTTCTTCCATTCACATAATAGACGTTGGATGATACAATGTATCTTATCTTTGCTGCCACTGTGCAAAATTAGGTGACGATTAAGGGTCTAAAAACTGCCAAAAAATATTCCCCTTCAACCTGATACTAAAATCTGGTTGAAGGGGAATTTCAATCCAGCTGTTGCAAAACTACAACTCCCAGCATGCACTCCCCATACCCATATACACTAGCTCATGTATTCTGCAGGAGGACACTTGCCCAACCCTTCTCTCCTCTAACATCCAGAGTCAACAGAGAGTCGAGAGACCATCATACACATAGGTCAATGTTTCCCAACCATCGTGCCTCCAGCTGTTGCAAAAGTACAACTCCCAGCATGCACTCCTCATCCCTGCATAAACTAGGACATGTTTACCACAGGGGAACACATCCAGAGTCAATAGAGAGGCTATCATATTCATAGATCAGTGTTTTCCAACCAGTGTGCCTCCAGCTGTTGCAAAACTACCACTCCCAGCATGCCCGGACAGCCTTTGGCTGTCCGGGCATGCTGGGAGTTGTAGTTTTGCAACAGCTGCAGGAACACTGGTTGAGAAACACTTATGTACAGTAACAGCTTTCTAGTCTCTCATATAAAAATCCTAATAAATATACAGTCTCAAGACAGGAACACAGAGGACTTATGATTAAGTACTTTGCCACAAAATGCGTTAAGACCTCTGTATTTCTTTTTTGAGACTATTTGTTTATTTGGATTTTTATATGAGTGAATTTAATAAAGCTTTACATTTTATGGCACCCTTGGATTGCCGGAGAATTTTCTCTGCTATTGTTTGGAGCCGCCGCACTTGTGCATATATTCTGCAACAACAGAGAAGTATGTATATATATATATATATATATATATATATATATATATATATACAATCAAAAAAGTATCACACAAAGACGGTGGTGTAAAATCACCCTTACATATATTCTGCAACAACAGAAAAAAAAAAAAATACTAATAATAGATAAATAAGTAATACATAATAAATAATATGTAATCATAAAATAAATAAACAAATATATATATATATATATATCTAAAACAATAAAAATAAAGTACCACACAAAGTGAATTCACCCTTACATATATTTTGCAACAACAGAAAAAATAAATAAAAAGTAATAAAAGAAAAAGAAAAAGTATAAGAGAAAAAATAAATAACTAATAATAATAAAAAAAATCTATATATATTTAAAAGAAATATATATATATATATATATATATATATATATATACAGAAAAAGAAAAAAAAAGATATATATATATATATATATATATATATATATATAAACAATAAAAAAGTACCACGCAAAGTTGACGCTGGTGGTGGGAATTCATCCTTACATATATTCTGCAACAACAGAAAAAATAAATAAAACTATAAAAAGTATCACACAAAGTTACATATATTCTGCAACAACAGAGAAGTATATTAAAAGAAAAAAAAAAAAACAATAAAAGAAGACGCCGGTAGCTGATGTAATGGATGACATAATGGCGTTCGCTTCTTATTTCCACTCCTTGTCCTCGGTTTGTTCCTGACTCACTTGTCTGTGGTCGGGGGAAGAGTTTAAGAAATTACATGTCAAGAAAAATTTAAAAAAGAAATAAGATTATACGCTGGGGATTCATGTAACACAATGACCTCATGTACTGTACGAGGGGCTACATACCGACCCCCTCATTCATTATCTCAGACTCCATTATCCTGACCACAGGCTGACTCTGCAATGAGATAACCAGGGAAGGGGGATTATGGGGGTTCCAGACCCCGTATGACTAAATTTCTGTTCTTTTCTTCTATCAGGGAGAGTATCTACCGCCTACTACCTCAGACCACGCCTGAAAACATCAGCAAGAACTTTGACCAGTATACCATCGACCCCGGAACGCGGTATCCCAACCTCAACTCCAGCTGCGTCCGTACCCATCAGGTTCGTAACAATGACACCCCAGCAACCCTCCCCCCCAAATAAAAAAATGTAAAAAAAATTATAAAATAAAATTTATGGCCATAGATAAATACGTGACTACAAGAGATTTGGTGTACGTTGAAAATCTAAAAAAAAATTGTTTTCCAGTATCTATTTTCTAGGCTGAGATATGATCTCTTGGAGTTACAGGCCCAAAGCCTTAGGCTGCACTACTGAGGGATTCTGATGACATCACAACCCCCATAAAATCACCACATACATCAATGTACATGTCATGGCTACACAGTCAGGCAGTAGATATTGATGGGGATTTTGGATCCTCCCGTAGTCTGTAGGTCTACGTGGTCTCAGTAGTGCAGTCTCAGGCCTAATAGTAAGATGGCCTTACGTGTTCAGTGTCGTGTCTATTCCAGTGTTTCCCAACCAGTGTGCCTCCAGCTGTTGCAAAACTAGTTGGGAAACACTGCTCTATTCCTAGGAGGCGAGAACATGCGCTGTCATGCGCATGTGCGCTGCCACTCCATTCTTTCTTGAATGCTGTATTTATCTCCTATTGAGAATGAATTTGAGCCACAACGCGCATGCGCGACCCAACACTTCATTCTAATGGACAATAGTCCCCATTCTGGAGAAAACAGGAGCTCCCCAGATGTCTGGCAGTGAATGTCTTTCTATTCTCCCTTTAAAAAAACACATGAATGCTTAGCCAAGCAGAGCGTGCACTTGTAAGCAGGTGGGGGTGATGATAAGGGCAAAAAGTGGTTTTCCCATATAGCGGTTATCCTCTATGCACAGGACAGGTGATAACCAGCTGGTCATGGGGGGTCCTGTGTCTTTTATTAGAATGGAGCAGTTTGCGCATGCCCGTTGCTCCATTCAGTCTCTATGGGAACTTCTAGAAATTGATGAATAAAGCTGCCAAGAAAATGGAGAGGTGACGCGCATGCGCAACTTGTAGCTCCATCCTAACGGTAGACACAGGTATCCAATGTCGAGATTCGGGGGGACCCTGGTGGTGGGACCTCCCACTATCAATGGAGCGGTGGTTGCACATGCACTTCGATCCAGCCATTCTCTATGGGATCTGCTGGAAATAGCTGAATTCAACTACAGAGTAAATGGAGATGGTGACGCGCACGCGCGACCTGTTGTTCCATTCTAACGGGAGACATAGCTCCCTGTTCTCGATATTATGGGGGTGCCTGGTGGTGGATAGGGGATGACGTTGCATATGCATGCTCTGCCTGGCTGATCATTCATTAATTCTTAAACCGTTACTATGTATCAACCTTGTACAGTATCTATGGTTACAAGAATATTGGGATCGGTTTTGTTTTTAGTCGTAATGTGACACATTGAAGCAGAAATTGCTGAGACCTCGCTGTAACCTCGGCCGGTGATTCCTCCAGGCAGGAGACGTGTATATTTACAGTACTCAGTGTGATCCCTGATACAAAGTAACAGTGACCGGTCGACCACCCGCTGCTGAGATATTCTGGGGGCGGCTCGGGTGATGTGTGGGAACTGATTTCTCTTTATATTACATTACAGCAGTGTTTCCAACCAGGGTGCCTCCAGCTGTTGCAAAACTACAACTTCCAGCATGCCTGGAGTTGTAGTTTTGCAACAGCTGGAGGACCACTGGTTGGGAAACACTGGAATCGACCCATGGTTTACATTCAGTGGCTTAAAAACATCCTGACCTAATCTTACAGAAGATTGCATGTACTGATACATTGTAGAATCACATTCCCTGATACAAACCCTTCCGTCCATTACAGAGGACTGCATACACTGATACATTGTTATAAACCCTCCATCCTAGAGGATTGCATGCACTAATACACTGTAACAAAGCCTCCGTAACAGAGGGTTGCTTGCACCAACTTATACAATCCTCTGTAATGGAAGGTTTGTTACAATGTGTCAGTGCATGCAATCCTCTATGATGGAGGCTTTGTTACACTGTATTAGTTAGTGCATGCAATACTCAATCATAGATGATTGCATGCACTGATACATTGTAACAGACCCTCAATTGCTGAGGATAACATGCACTGATAAATTGTAACAGACCCTCAAGCACTGAGGATCACATGCACTGATACATTGTAACAGACCCTCAAGCACTAAGGATCACATGCACTGATACATTGTAACAGACCCTCAATCTCTGAGGATCACATGCACTGATACATTGTAACAGACCCTCAATCACTAAGGATCACATGCACTGATACATTGTAACAGACCCTCAATCTCTGAGGATCACATGCACTGATACATTGTAACAGACCCTCAATTGCTGAGGATAACATGCACTGATACATTGTAACAGACCCTCAATCTCTGAGGATCACATGCACTGATACATTGTAACAGACCCTCAATTGCTGAGGATAACATGCACTGATACATTGTAACAGACCCTCAATCACTGAGGATCACATGCACTGATACATTGTAACAGACCCTCAATCACTGAGGATCACATGTACTGATACATTGTAACAGACCCTCAATCTCGGAGGATCACATGCACTGATACATTGTAACAGACCCTCAATCACTGAGGATCACATGCACTGATACATTGTAACAGACCCTCAATCTCTGAGGATCACATGCACTGATACATTGTAACAGACCCTCAATCACTGAGAATCACATGCACTGATACATTGTAACAGACCCTCAATTGCTGAGGATCACATGCACTGATACATTGTAACAGACCCTCAGTCGCCGAGGATCACATGCACTGATACATTGTAACAGACCCTCAATCTCGGAGGATCACATGCACTGATACATTGTAACAGACCCTCAGTCGCCGAGGATCACATGCACATACACTGTAACAATGTGTACCTGTTCACATCAGCATCAAGGCTCTTTGCAGGATATAATGGATCTGCTGACCCTGACAGATCACATGGACATACCAGTAGATATTGTAGCAGATCCACTGCTCTGATAAGTACATTGTATTTCACATTGATACATTTGTGTTTTGTAGGTGAAACATTTATACCTGACCGGGGAGTTACATGGGTGTCCCCTGGAGAGAGCCAGCTCCATCCGGCGGTCTGTGGGGATCACCAGGCATGGTAGGTACGGGGCGGAGGTTAACCCCTTCCTGCTGCAGTGACCGGGTTAGAGGGCAGCGCTTTGGGGCTTTGGATGTATTTAGGTGAACTTCTCCTTTAAATACAAGGCATATCATATTAATTACAAACATTGTTAAAGAAACACTCTACTCACTAATCACTAATCCTACAGCACCATCTGCTTTATTCCAGCACAGCATCATCATGTGTTTTATTACTGTACCTGGGTCATGTGATCACCAGTCTGACCCACAGAATTATCAGGATGACATTATTCACCCCATTGTTTTCCGACCAAGGGGGCTCCAGCTATTGCAAAACTACAACTTTTAGCATGCTGAGAGCTGTAGTTTGCAACAGCTGGAGGCACCCTGGTTGGAAAAACACGTGATCTATCCTGAGGCTGTGGTGAAACATTGTGTTTCTTTGCTGCAGTTTTTTCTTCAGTTTGTGCCACGATTTTGGAAAAAAATATGGAAAAAAATACAGCAAAAAACGCCCAGTTTGCTCAAATTTTACTAATTGTGTCAATCGGAGCAAAATAAAAAGCCAAAATGCTGTAAAAAATGTATGAAAAACGCAATAAAAACCATTCGATGTGTGAACACAGCCTAAAAACGTCAAAGCATCAAAAAACAACTCAATTATGGGTCAAATCACGTTTTGCCTCTTGGCAATATTTATCTTATAAATAACGCATGAAAACTGCACATAATGTAAACTGACCCCTAACCCACTAATGAGTCCAATCAGTTGACCTGGGTGACCTCCAGCACTAACAGCCTCATTAGTTGACCAGATGCAGTGATCAGACACCACACCCTCTTTCTGCAAAGTCAGAGGATTGATGGGAAATATAGGCATCTTTAGGAAATCATTTCAGTGATGCCATTGCACTCAGTTTGGCTGAAAACACACGCCTGCCACATCAGCCAAAACAGGTGAGCACAAGGCATACACAAGAACCTCTACTTTATTTTCTGCACTGCATAAGCAAATCCCGGAGTGCTTCTTTAAGCTGCCTATTGCTGACTCGTCCTTTTTGTCCACTCAGAATCCGACATTAGACCCAACAAGCTCCTGACCTGGTGTCAGAAACAGACAGAAGCCTACAGGAACGTGAATGTCACCAACCTCACCAGCTCCTGGAAGAGCGGCCTGGCGCTTTGTGCCATCATTCACCATTTCCGACCCGACCTTATGTGAGTTGATCCCAAAGTTGGTCTCCAAACTGTGGCCCTAGAGATGTTGCAAAACTACAACTCCCAGCATGCCCGGACAGCCAATGGCTTTGTACAGGAGCCCCATAGCTTCACCCTAGGACCTTATTAGGCTTCCAGTTAGGTCTAGGACAAAGTTAATCAGCAGAATCTAAAGCAGTGTTCCTAACCAGTGTGCCTCCAGCTGTTGCAAAACTACAACTCCCAGCATGCCTGGACAGCCGTTGGCTGTCCGGGCATGGTGGGAGTTGTAGTTTTGCAACAGCCAGAGAGCTACAGGTTGTATTAGAATAGATTTGTCTTCCGTATTTTTCATCCTTCCGTGACCTGTTGTGTCACCATCTTTGATCGTCCGCCCGGCGCTGACGCCATTCTTCCTCTGATATTGTATCCCTTCTGTTCCTCAGTGACTTTTACTCCTTGAACGAGGACGACGCGGTCAGGAACAACCAGCTGGCGTTTGATATGGCAGAGAAAGAGTTTGGAATCTCGCCCATCACCACGGGGAAGGAGATGGCGTCCACGGAGGAGCCAGATAAGCTCAGCATGGTCCTCTACCTCTCCAAGTTCTATGAATTATTCAGGGGCACCCCCCTGAGGCCGGTCGGTGAGTGGGATCTTTGTAGATGTACAGGGGCGAGACTGCCCGTTGGGGCTTAACCCAATGGCTTCTTAGAGAAGGTTTACTCAACCCTTATATTCATGGCAGATAGAGGGGTCCTTATCTCCAATGGAGGGAGCAAGCACTGGACCCATTGGTTTCCCCTTAGTAGTATCAAACTTTACTCTGGGCCATGTCAGCTCTACAGAATAGGGTTTAGGCTCTTGATTGTTGGCAGAAGTTTAGGATATGGTGAGAAGATCAAGCCCATTGTCCTCCTCCATTGTCAGAATAGATAGGCCTTGAGGGTACCGACCTCCAAGACTTCTATGGTCTACAGTATCTTTGTAAGCAATGGACCCATTGGACTCCTCTTAGTAGCACCCAACTTTACTATGGGCCATGTCAGCTCTACAGAATAGGGTTTAGGCTCTCAATTGTTGGCAGAAGTTTAGGATATGGTCGAAAGATCAAGCCCATTGTCCTCCTCCATTGTCAGAATAGATTGGCCTTGAGGCTACCAACCTCCAAGACTTTTATGGTCTACAGTGTCATGGTCTACAGTGTCTTTGTAAGCAATGGACCCATTGGGCTCCTCTTAGTAGCACCGATATTTACTAATGGCCATTCTTTTAGTACATGCTCTCTATTGTTGTCCGTAGTTTTAAATATGGTCGGAAGTCCAAGCCCGTTGTCCTCATCCAATGTTAAAGTGTTCTTTATGCCACAGCTGCTTTTTATATGGAGGTTTGACCATCACTTTCATTCATAGGCTTTGGAAGGTACCGACCTCTCAGGCTGCTATGGATGGAGCAAGAACTGGGCCCATTGGACTCCTCTTTTTCCAAGTTTACTATAGGCCATGTTAGCTCTACAGAAGGGCTTCATGCTCTCTATTGTTGACCGTAGTTTCAAATATGGTTGGTGCTCCAAGCCTATTGTCCTCCACCAATGTCAGATTAGATAGGGTTTGAGGAGACCTTCCTCCAAGATTCCCATGGCCTGTAGTGTTTCTGTAAGCAATGGACCCATTGGGTTCTTCTTAGAAGCATCCAACAATACTATGGGCCTTATGCTCTCTATTGTTTCCCATAGTTAAGGATATGGTTGGAGGTCCATAGTCCATCTTCTGACAGGTCTCAAATTTAAGAGGGATTCTTCTTTAAATCTGGCCTCTTACATAGAAAGTTATGGTCACCATCACTATAGACCATTGGGAGTTTTGTTATGAAATGCTCGGGGCGAGGCCTGAATGCTGAGCGGACGTGTTTTTCGGAGCTCCCACTGCCCTTAGCTTCTAATTATCCTTGTTATGAAATACACATTTCTGGACAACCATGAGAGTCTATTGTGTCCCCCTGTTATACCCCCTGTTATAAACCACTAACCTCACACTATCATGTCATGTTATCTCACATAGACTGGGTATTTTTCACCCTGCCTGTAGGGGGCAGCATTTGCATCTCACTCTGTTCTCTTTGCAGACTCCTCCCTCAAAGACAAAGGGAAGAACGGACACACGTATTCCTCCAAACAGTCCAGTCTGCTCACTAACAATTACCTCAACCTTACCTTACCCAGAAAGCGCGTGCCAAAGGTGAGAATAGAAAACTACGCATTTTTGTACAAAAAAAAAATATATCTAGTAAAAAAAAAAATTATGTTTCCAGATTCTCTTCTTAGATGTTCTGTAAACCTTTACATTACTGATCCTGTCCTGATCCTTAAAAAGGAATCAGGTCTTTTACTCCAGAGACACCCAGAGCTGCATTCACTGTTCTGCTCATTTACTGTTCGCTCTAAGGGTCTATTCACACTGCGGAATTTCCCAAATAAAAACCCAATACACTTCTATGGGATTCCGCACTCACGTTGACACTTCGGAATTTCCGCAAGCGGAAATTCCGAAGTGTCAACGGGAGTGCGGAATCCCATAGAAGTGTATTGCGCTTTCATTTGAGGAGGGAATTCCGCCATGTGAATAGACCCTAAGGCTGCGCAGATTTATGTACACTCCCTGCCCGTATGTGTCCTAACAGAGCATGCTCTGCAGTGCAGCATTGTGGGATGTGTAGTGATATTTACTTGTCTGATGTAGAGCAGAACTGCATTTCACCAGAATAAAGCTGTACAGACTGATACATTGTATAATATGACTGTACAGACTGATACATTGTATAATATGACACTGTACAGACTGATACATTGTATAATATGACTGTACAGACTGATACATTGTATAATATGACACTGTACAGACTGATACATTGTATAATATGACACTGTACAGACTGATACATTGTATAATATGACACTGTACAGACTGATACATTGTATAATACGACACTGTACAGACTGATACATTGTGTAATATGACTGTACAGACTGATACATTGTATAATATGATACTGTACAGACTGATACATTGTATAATATGACACTGTACAGACTGATACATTGTATAATATGACTGTACAGACTGATACATTGTATAATATGACACTGTACAGACTGATACATTGTATAATATGACTGTACAGACTGATACATTGTATAATATGACACTGTACAGACTGATACATTGTATAATATGACACTGTACAGACTGATACATTGTATAATACGACACTGTACAGACTGATACATTGTGTAATATGACTGTACAGACTGATACATTGTATAATATGATACTGTACAGACTGATACATTGTATAATATGACACTGTACAGACTGATACATTGTATAATATGACTGTACAGACTGATACATTGTATAATATGACACTGTACAGACTGATACATTGTATAATATGACTGTACAGACTGATACATTGTATAATATGACACTGTACAGACTGATACATTGTATAATATGACACTGTACAGACTGATACATTGTATAATATGACTGTACAGACTGATACATTGTATAATATGATACTGTACAGACTGATACATTGTATAATATGACACTGTACAGACTGATACATTGTATAATATGACTGTACAGACTGATACATTGTATAATATGATACTGTACAGACTGATACATTGTATAATATGACTGTACAGACTGATACATTGTATAATATGACACTGTACAGACTGATACATTGTATAATATGACACTGTACAGACTGATACATTGTATAATATGACACTGTACAGACTGATACATTGTATAATATGATACTGTACAGACTGATACATTGTATAATATGACTGTACAGACTGATACATTGTATAATATGATACTGTACAGACTGATACATTGTATAATATGACACTGTACAGACTGATACATTGTATAATATGACACTGTACAGACTGATACATTGTATAATATGACACTGTACAGACTGATACTTTGTATAATATGACTGTACAGACTGATACATTGTATAATACGAGACTGTACAGACTGATACATTGTACAATATGACTGTACAGACTGAAACATTGTATAATATGACTGTACAGACTGATACATTGTATAATATGACTCTGTACAGACTGATACATTGTATAATATGACTCTGTACAGACTGATACATTGTATAATATGACACTGTACAGACTGATACATTGTATAATATGACACTGTACAGACTGATACATTGTATAATATGACACTGTACAGACTGATACATTGTATAATATGACACTGTACAGACTGATACATTGTATAATACGACACTGTACAGACTGATACATTGTATAATATGACACTGTACAGACTGATACATTGTATAATATGACACTACAGACTGATACATTGTATAATATGACACTGTACAGACTGATACATTGTATAATACGAGACTGTACAGACTGATACATTGTATAATATGACACTGTACAGACTGATACATTGTATAAAATGACACTGTACAGACTGATACATTGTATAATATGAGACTGTAAGACTGATACATTGTATAATATAACACTGTACAGACTGATGCATTGTATAATATGACTGTACAGACTGATGCATTGTATAATATGACACTGTACAGACTGATGCATTGTATAATATGACACTGTACAGACTGATGCATTGTATAATATGACACTGTACAGACTGATACATTGTATAATATGACACTGTACAGACTGATACATTGTATAATATGACTGTACAGACTGATACATTGCATAATATGACTGTACAGACTGATACATTGTATAATATGATACTGTACAGACTGATACATTGTATAATATGACTGTACAGACTGATACATTGTATAATATGACTGTACAGACTGATACATTGTATAATATGACTGTGCAGACTGATACATTGTATAATATGACACTGTACAGACTGATACATTGTATAATATGACACTGTACAGACTGATACATTGTATAATATGACTGTACAGACTGATACATTGTATAATATGACACTGTACAGACTGATACATTGTATAATATGACACTGTACAGACTGATACATTGTATAATATGACACTGTACAGACTGATACATTGTATAATATGACTGTACAGACTGATACATTGTATAATATGACTGTGCAGACTGATACATTGTATTACTAATGTTCTACTGATAATACGTTACACTTAATACTATTATCCAGAGAAGCATTTACAGCTCTGCCGGGAAACTGTCACCAACAGGAACACAAACCCTCAAAGCCAACATGAGATTCTCCATTATTCCCTATATCACATGACCACATAGAGAGTAATGTAAAGATCCAACGCAAATCACCAGGACAACTCTGTGCAGACACTGAAAAAAGCAAAGAATGCTGGGAGATTACAGCTCAGAAGTTAGATTAATAATAAATGCAGCTCTGGAGTATAATACAGGATATAACTCAGGATCAGTACAGGATAAGTAATGTAGTGTATGTACACAGTGATCTCACCAGCAGAATAGTGAGTACAGCTCTGGAGTATAATGCAGGATATAACTCAGGATCAGTACAGGATAAGTAATGTAATGTATGTACACAGTGACCTCACCAGCAGAATAGTGAGTACATCTCTGGGGTATAATACAGGATATAACTCAGGATCAGTACAGGATAAGTAATATAATCTATGTACACAGTGATCTCACCAGCAGAATAGTGAGTACAGCTCTGGAGTATAATACAGGATATAACTCAGGATCAGTACAGGATAAGTAATGTAATGTATGTACACAGTGACCTCACCAGCAGAATAGTGAGTACAGCTCTGGGGTATAATACAGGATAAGTAATGTAATGTATGTACACAGTGACCTCACCAGCAGAATAGTGAGTACAGCTCTGGAGTATAATACAGGATATAACTCAGGATCAGTATAGGATAAGTAATGTAATGTATGTACACTGTGACCTCACCAGCAGAATAGTGAGTACAGCTCTGGGGTATAATACAGGATATAACTCAGGATCAGTACATGATAAGTAATGTAATGTATGTACACAGTGATCTCACCAGCAGAATAGTGAGTACAGCTCTGGAGTATAATACAGGATATAACTCAGGATCAGTACAGGATAAGTAATGTAATGTATTTACGCAGTGATCCCACCAGCAGAATAGTGAGTACAGCTCTGGAGTATAATACAGGATATAACTCAGGATCAGTACAGGATAAGTAATGTAATGTATGTACACAGTGACCTCACCAGCAGAATAGTGAATGCAGCTCTGGAGTATAATACAGGATATAACTCAGGATCAGTACAGGATAAGTAATGTAATGTATGTACACAGTGACCTCACCAGCAGAATAGTGAGTACAGCTCTGGTGTATAATACAGGATATAACTCAGGATCAGTACAGGATAAGTAATTTAATGTATGTACACAGTGACCTCACCAGCAGAATAGTGAGTACAGCTCTGGTGTATAATACAGGATATAACTCAGGATCAGTACAGGATAAGTAATGTAATGTATGTACACAGTGACCTCACCAGCAGAATAGTGAGTACAGCTCTGGAGTGTAATACAGGATATAACTCAGGATCAGTACAGGATAAGTAATGTAATGTATATATACACAGTGACCTGACCAGCAGAATAGTGAGTGCAGCTCTGGAGTATAATACAGGACAAGTAATGTCCTCCGTTATTTGTGGTTTTGCTGTATATCAGTGTCTGGCGCTGTTCTGCGCTGATATCATAGCACATGAAGCATTTGTTTCTCATTATCCTCCGTGTTGTGATCACCCGGTAGCCCGGACCTGTACAGTGATGGAGATGATTTGGGTCGTTACAAGGTGCAGCCCCTCCCCAATCCTCCTCGGAGCGGCTGGTACATTGTGATTTATGACAGTATAATGGAATCCTACATAAATAAACTGCAGTATTGGAGGAAATGATCTCTCGGTGTCTGTACATTACACACGTCTCCTCTGCTTCTCCTCACCGTCCTCCCTGGTCGGGGGGGGATCAGACGTTGCGGTGAACGTTCCCTCTCTTCTCCTTTCATCTCACATCTTGCACTAAGTGGAGGAGATAAGTCTGCTCCCCCCCTAATTGTGTTTTCACCCCTAATTTCCATAGAAACAAAACACCGGTAACACTATAACCCCCCGACTGAATGATGTCATGTGATTACCCC